>NW_015388874.1:140678-147885 GCF_001527695.2 Protobothrops mucrosquamatus
TAATTGGAAGATGTGAACCATGACCCCAAAATAAGGGAGGGAAAAATGCTTAATATGTATGTGTAACGGAAAAGGATCAGATCTAAGCATTTTTCCACCATGCTGTACTGACGTCTCTGTAACCTTAATAAATGCTTTTAGGAAAAGATATGCCTGAAAGTCCTTTTAAGTGTTTCGTTAATCAGACACATGACAGCAGGGGCCTGGGTGGCTGCTGTCTGACACCATCAGCCCACACACACAGAGCCCAGTGAGCACATGGGGCCGACGATGTCCATCAGCAGCCACAGCCTGCCAGCCCCTCGACCGGTGCACTCTGGGGCTCTGCAGCCCACCACCAGCAATTCAGAGAAGCCACCTCTGACCTGGAAGGCCAGCCGACAGCTGAGGAGGTGATGCAGTGGGTTGTGCCTGGGAAAAGGAGAGCATGCGAGGCCAGGAGGGATGGGACGGGGGGGGGGAGGGAAACCAGCCGTGCTGGGATGCATCGGGCCATGTCGGACCTCAGCGAGTTAGCGGGCAGCTGGTTGAAGAGGGATGGTTGCCATCTCCAGGGCATGGCGCGCATGCCCACAGAGAGAGCTCTGAGTGCCGCCTCTGGCACGCGTGCCATAGGTTCACCACCACTGACCTAATGGACAAGATTAGCTTTCAGCTAGAAAATGTTGGCAAAGAAGATCTGAAGCTTTTGGGGAGATTTGGAGGAAAATCAGAGAAGGCTCCAGGAGGTCTATAATATTGTAGGATCCGATCTGGATCACTGGGACCAGAGGTTTAGTCTCCTGAGCTTTCGGACTCCTAATGGACGTGTGCACTGAGCTGTTCTATGCATAATGTTTATGTCGTACCTGGCTGTGTGTGACTTTTAGTAGTTAATTGGGGTGGTGTCATGAAGTTATGAAGTTGTTGATGGTTGTTGCCTTGTGCTCCCAAGTCCTTGGCTCCTAAGTGCCTGGTAAGCTGGTGGTAAATCAGCACACCTGTTGACTGACAAGGGGCCCATTTTCCAGGTTTCAATCATTTCCCTGGCTATTTTTGTCCCTGCTTGGCCAACAATCTTTTTTTTTAAAGTTTTTTATTTATAAAACAGTTAAAACAAAGATGGACATAACGTAACATTCCAGAGTATATATTCCTAAAAATTTGTTCCTCATCATACATATAATTCTTAATCTCTATATATACATATTTTTCTATACAATACAATCTCTAATTTGTTTCTCTGTATACTAACATACATTTTTGTATATCTCTATCTTAACACTAACTTAAAACCCGAACAGTTCTCCTTGATTCACACCAACAATAGAATTTGTCCCAGATTTCAAAGTAATCTGACTCTGTCTTGCCCTTCATTTCCATTCTGAGCCTATCCATATCAGCACACAATAGGATTTTATATAAAATCTCTTCTTCTGTTGGAATTTCTTTATTCCTCCAGTTTTGTGCATACACCAATCTAGCAGCCGTGAGAATGTGTAGCATCAAGTAAAGTATCCCTTTGTCGTATTTCTGCGTAGTTATGCCTAGTAGGAAGAGTTCTGGTTTTAGCTCTACCTCTATCATTAGTATTTCTTCCAGCCATTTTTTAACCTTGTTCCAAAAGTCACGGGCTTTTGAGCACTCCCACCACATGTGGTAATATGTCCCTCTTGCCAATTTACATTTCCAGCAAGTGGAAGAAATATTTGGACCCATGTTAGCTAATCTTGTGGGTGGGAGATGCTTGGCCAACAATCTTACTAGCTGCAGAATTGAATAGATGTCCTTGTTCATCGCAACGTGTGGCTACCAATGAGTTCAGGTCTCCTTGTCTAACTACTCACTCACGTTCTTGCAATCTGGTGGTGAGCTTCATCCTGTCTGTCCTACGTAGTCAAAGGAGCAATCCATGCAGGGAATCTGATAAATTAAGTTTGACATTTCTTCCATCTCTAAGCGATCTTTGTAACGTGTCCTTTCAGGATGTAATTAAGTGATTTAAGTTCCTTCAAATCCAGTTCACCCCATTGTGATTTCATGGATTCGTCTATGTAATCTTCCCCTGCTCCGCACCCAACTTTTGTCCTGCTCCCCCATGCCCCATTTCCCTTCATCCACATACTTGATATTATTTCCACAGGGTTTCTTGCTTCCTTCAATTTTCACTATTTTCCCTTATTGATGATAAGGGAAAAGAGCCAAGGTTGCCTACCCCTGACCTATACCATCTCATACAAGTGACTGTCTAGTCTCCTCTTAAAAATCTCCAGTATTGGAGTGCTCACAATTTCTGGAGGCAAGCTGTTCCACTGGTTAATTGTCCTCACTGTCAGGAAGTTTCTCCTTAATTCCAGGTTGCTTCTCTCTTTGATCAGTTTCCAATCATTGTTTCTTGTCCTTCCCTCTGGTGCTTTGGTGAATAATGTGACCCCCTCTTTTTTGTGGCAGCCCCTCAGAACACTGCTATCATGTCTCCCCTATTTCTTCTTTTCTTTAGACTAGCCAAACCCAAGTCCTGCAGCCGTTCTTCGTATGTTTTAGTCTCCAGGCCTTGGATCATCTTAGTTGCTCTTCTCTGAATTTTTTCCAAACTCTCAACATCTTTTTTGTGATATGGTGTCCAAAATTGGCTGCAGTATTCCAGGTGTGGTAGTTTAGTTTAGTTCCTAAAAATAGTTTAGGAACACTTTTGCAAGCCTTGATAAAGACCACTAAATTACAGATGAAGAGATGTAGGATGATGGTCATTTTTTTTTAGAGGTTGATTGGTTAGTTTGCTTCGCTGAATGATGATACGTCTTGGGGGTAAGCAGACTCTAGAGTAGGAGGGAGGTTGGTGGTCCTTTCTGAAATGTTGAAAACATGCTCAGGGCACACTTAAGGGAGAAGAGTTGTCAGTGTTTCATCAAAGCCCTGCCACAATAAACAAACCACACAGAAACAACATTATTATTATTGTTGTTATNGGAAGTAAATCATGTCGTCCAAGTTAATTGGAAGATGTGAACCATGACCCCAAAATAAGGGAGGGAAAAATGCTTAATATGTATGTGTAACGGAAAAGGATCAGATCTAAGCATTTTTCCACCATGCTGTACTGACGTCTCTGTAACCTTAATAAATGCTTTTAGGAAAAGATATGCCTGAAAGTCCTTTTAAGTGTTTTGTTAATCAGACACATGACAGCAGGGGCCTGGGTGGCTGCTGTCTGACACCATCAGCCCCCCCACACAGAGCCCAGTGAGCGCATGGGGTCGACGATGTCCATCAGCAGCCACAGCCTGCCAGCCCCTTGACCGGTGCACTCTGGGGCTCTGCAGCCCACCACCAGCAATTCAGAGAAGCCACCTCTGAGCTGAAAGGCCGGCCGACAGCTGAGGAGGTGATGCAGTGGGTCGTGCCCAGGAAAAGGAGAGCATGCGAGGCCAGGAGCGATGGGACGGGGGGGAGGGAAACCAGCCGTGCTGGGATGCATCTGGCCATGTCGGACCTCAGCAAGTTAGCGGGCGGCTGGTTGAAGAGGGACGGTTGCCATCTCCGGGGCATGGCATGCGTGCCCACAGAAACGGCTCTAAGTGCCGCCTCTGGCACGCGTGCCATAGGTTCACCACCACTGACCTAATGGACAAGATTAGCTTTCAGCTAGAAAATGTTGGCAAAGAAGATCTGAAGCTTTTGGGGAGATTTGGAGGAAAATTAGGGAAGGCTCCAGGAGGTCTATAATATTGCAGAATCCAATCTGGATCACTGGGACCAGAGGTTTAGTCTCCTGAGCTTTCGGACTCCTAATGGACGTGTGCACCGAGCTGTTCTATGCATAATGTTTATGTCGTACTTGGCTGTGTGTGACTTTTAGTAGTTAATTGGGGTGGTGTCATGAGGTTATGAAGTTGTTGATGGTTGTTGTCTTGTGCTGCCAAGTCCTTGGCTCCTAAGTGCCTTGTAAATCAGCACACCTGTTGACTGACAAGGGGCCCATTTTCCAGGTTTCAATCATTTCCCTGGCTCTTTATCCCTGCTTGGCCAACAATCTTTTTTTTTTAAAGTTTTTTATTTATAAAACAGTTAAAACAAAGATGGACATAACGTAACATTCCAGAGTATATATTCCTAACAATTTGTTCCTCATCATACATATAATTCTTAATCTCTCTATATACATATGTTTCTATACAATACAATCTCTTATTTGTTTCTCTATATACTAACATACAGTTTTATATAGCTCTATCTTAACACTAACTTAAAACCCGAACAGTTCTCCTTGATTCACACCAACAATAGAATTTGTCCCAGATTTCAAAGTAATCTGACTCTGTCTTGTCCTTCATTTCCATTGTGAGCCTACCCATATCAGCACACGATAGGATTTTATATAAAATCTCTTCTTCTGTTGGAATTTCTTTATTCCTCCAGTTTTGTGCATACGCCAATCTAGCAGCCGTGAGAATGTGTAGCATCAAGTAAAGTATCCCTTTGTCGTATTTCTGCGTAGTTATGCCTAGTAGGAAGAGTTCTGGTTTTAGCTCTACCTCTATCATTAGTATTTCTTCCAGCCATTTTTTAACCTTGTTCCAAAAGTCAGGGGCTTTTGAGCACTCCCACCACATGTGGTAATATGTCCCTCTTGCCAATTTACATTTCCAGCAAGTGGAAGAAATATTTGGACCCATTTTAGCTAATCTTGTGGGTGGGAGATGCTTGGCCAACAATCTTACTAGCTGCAGAATTGAATAGATGTCCTTGTTCATCGCAACGTGTGGCTACCAATGAGTTCAGGTCTCCTTGTCTAACTACTCACTCACGTTCTTGCAATCTGGTGGTGAGCTTCATCCTGTCTGTCCTACGTAGTCAAAGGAGCAATCCATGCAGGGAATCTGATAAATTAAGTTTGACATTTCTTCCATCTCTAAGCGATCTTTGTAACGTGTCCTTTCAGGATGTAATTAAGTGATTTAAGTTCCTTCAAGTCCAGTTCACCCCATTGTGATTTCATGGATTCGTCTATGTAATCTTCCCCTGCTCCCCACCCAACCTTTGTCCTGCTCCCCCATGCCCCATTTCCCTTCATCCACATACTTGATATTATTTCCACAGGGTTTCTTGATTCCTTCAATTTTCACTATTTTCCCTTATTGATGATAAGGGAAAAGAGCCAAGGTTGCCTACCCCTGACCTATACCATCTCATACAAGTGACTGTCTAGTCTCTTCTTAAAAATCTCCAGTATTGGAGCGCTCACAATTTCTGGAGGCAAGCTGTTCCACTGGTTAATTGTCCTCACTGTCAGGAAGTTTCTCCTTAATTCCAGGTTGCTTCTCTCTTTGATCAGTTTCCAATCATTGTTTCTTGTCCTTCCCTCTGGTGCTTTGGTGAATAATGTGACCCCCTCTTTTTTGTGGCAGCCCCTCAGAACACTGCTATCATTTCTCCCCTATTTCTTCTTTTCTTTAGACTAGCCAAACCCAAGTCCTGCAGCCGTTCTTCGTATGTTTTAGTCTCCAGGCCTTGGATCATCTTAGTTGCTCTTCTCTGAATTTTTTCCAAACTCTCAACATCTTTTTTGTGATATGGTGTCCAAAATTGGCTGCAGTATTCCAGGTGTGGTAGTTTAGTTTAGTTCCTAAAAATAGTTTAGGAACACTTTTGCAAGCCTTGATAAAGACCACTAAATTACAGATGAAGAGATGTAGGATGATGGTTAGTTTGCTTCGCTGAATGATGATACGTCTTGGGGGTAAGCAGACTCTAGAGTAGGAGGGAGGTTGGTGGTCCTTTCTGAAATGTTGAAAACATGCTCAGGGCACACTTAAGGGAGAAGAGTTGTCAGTGTTTCATCAAAGCCCTGCCACAATAAACAAACCACACAGAAACAACATTATTATTATTGTTGTTATNTCTATCTATCTATCTATCTATCTATCTATCTATCTATCTATCTATCCAGTGCTTTTTTTCTTAAAAAAAAAAAAAAAAAGGTGCCGGAACTCCGTTTTGGGCGTTCTATGAGAAAAAAAGCCCTGTATCTATCTACTTACTTACCTACCTACCTACCCCTATTACAAATAACTCAAACCAACAAACTTGTCCAACACACCTTCCTCCTATTTCCCCCACAACAGCAACCCTGTGAGGTGGGATGGATTGAGAGAGAATGACTGAGCAAAGTCACCCAACTGACTTTCATGCCTAAGGTGGGACTAGAACTCACAGTCTCCTGGTTTTGGTGCAAAAATCACCTAGTTGGCTTCCTTAGCTAAGGCGGGACTAGAATTCACTGTCTCCTGGTGACTGAGCCAAAGTCACCCAGCTACCTTTCATGCCTAAGGTGGGACTAGAACTCAACATCTCCTGGTGATTGGCCCAAAGTCACCCAATCGCCTTTCATGTCTAAAGTAGAACTAGTACTCGTTATATCCTGGTGACTGGCCCAAAGTCCCCCAGCTGAGTTTTGTGATAAAAGCAGGACTAGAACTCACCATCTCTTGGTTTCTAGCCTAGTGCCTTAACCTCTAGACCAAACCGACCAGAGTGGTCACTTCCATCCAGTGGAACATCTAAAGGGTTTTTTCTAAACTAAGAATGGGACACATTTCAGATTTCCTATTCTGTAGCCTACAACTATCTGTTCCTGAACCAAATTACCCTTCTCATATTCTTTTCACAGAGATTTAATCATACAACCCAGTTTGGGGGGCAAAGATCTGGAGAAGATGAAGCCTGCCAAGCCTTGTTCATTGAACATATGGATAAAACCGAATTCTGCAAACACACAGACAATATTTTTATTTTTATTTTATTTTTTTTTTAAATTTATTTTTTATTTTTCCAAACTCTCCCCCATACATATACCGTGATATTTATCAGATATTAACATACATTCTTTCTACATTCTTATATATAAGATACTTTTAATGAAATAAATACATACACATGACTTTTGGTGTTGCTCGCCCATTTCCCCTTTCACTGCATCCCCACTCCTTCTTCTCTACCTTCTTTCTCCCTTCCTTCTCTTTCTTCCCCACTTCCCTCTTCTTCCTCTCCTCTCCTCTTCTCTTTCACCACTCTCTCCTCCAACCTTCCTACTTCCTTCTCCCCTCCTTTACTCTTTTCTCTCTCCTCTCCTTTCTTCCCTCTCATCCCTCTTCAGATACAATTCAGGGGTAATGTCCGAGCAACTCCTCTCTCCATGTTTCCCAATCTGTATTATATACAATAAGAT
>NW_015388874.1:148863-157118 GCF_001527695.2 Protobothrops mucrosquamatus
AGCAACTCCTCTCTCCATGTTTCCCAATCTGTATTATATACAATAAGATTAATTTTCTCTTACATTAATACTTCTATTTATCTAACCTTCTCAGTATATACGTCTATAAATATGTATACAACCTCCAGTTATTCAATACTATGTTGCCTGGGTCTCCCTCCTTATCTGCTCCTTCTTCTTCCATCTAAATTGATGTTAATTATCTTTTAACCGTATTCTCTTTTCAGCCAATCATAAAAAGTTCCCCAGATTTCATAGTAGACAGACAATATTTTTAATGCACACTCATTTTCTTCTCTAAAGCCTTTTCTTCTTCTCCTCTTCTTCTTCTGCCCTCTCTCCTCTTCTTCCTCTTCTTCCTTTTCCATTTATTCGGGATTTTCCCTTTTCATTCTCTCCCCCTTTGTTCCCCTCTTCTCAGAGGACTTTTCTGGCTGGCTGTGATTTCTTTTTGTTTTTGTGAGTTTCATTTTCGCTTTCTCAAACTCATTATTTCTTTCCATGCCTCGCATTCATCGTTCTAATAATTTGGATATATAAAAGGGAGAGGGGGCACGTAAAAGGAATATTTAATGGCTTTTTCTCCTTAATATTTAAGGCCAACCACAGAAGCCAACATCCTTGGAGAGACATGGCAACATTCTGGAGTTATTGAAAAGGCTGATATAGAAAATTAATCACTCAAGGAGCCCATTTCCCTCTTCCATTGCATAAAATAAAGCATGCAGCTTGGATAATTTATCCAGAATTGTGAGACCATTAATGAGTTAGGTTATTCTTATTATTATGTTTGGTTGCAGTCAGCCAGATGTTTAAACTGGAGTAGGCATTTTTTTTTGTCCATCTATTGAGTCCTTCCCAAGGACCTGGGATAGACAGATGTTGGTGTTTGAAAGTGTTAAATATATCTTCAACTTTCCCGCTGTATTGCATCCAGTTTTGGTTATCATTTTATTAAAAAAAAAAGATGTTGAGACTCTGGAATGAGTGCAGAGAAGAGCAACAAAAATGATGAGGAGGCTGAAGGCTAAAACAGATGAAGAACGGTTGCGGGAATTGGGTCCGTCTAGTCTTTTGAAAAGAAGGACTTAGGGATGGGTGACATGATAGCCGTGTTTTAATATTTGAGGGGTTGCCACGAAGAAGAGAGGGTCAACCTATTTTCCAAAACACCAGAAGGCAAGACATGCTTCTCAAGGAGAGAAGCAACCTAGAATGAAGGAGAAATTTCTTAACAGTTAGAACAGTTAATCAGAGGAACAGCTTGCCTCCAGAAGTTCTCCATCACTGGGAGGATTTTAAGAAGAGACTGGAGAGCCATTTGTCAGAAATGGTATAGACTCTCCTGCTTGAGCAGGGGTTGGGTTAGAAGACCTCCAAGGTCCCTTCCAACTCTGTTATTCTGTTATCCTGACTTGTTATTATCTGCTTGGCCTGCGATTTATTTATTAACTTGACTGGCCTTGTAAGACTTTGTCTTTCCGTGTCTTTTTCCTGTCCTTCATTTGGTCTTTCTTGGATAGTAGACCAGTTTGATCTCTCCAGTATTTAATAATTCATGGTGTACGGTATACTAGCTTGAGTGCATCTTCTTCGGGGTCCTTCATGTATTCTTCTGATGCACTTGTTTTCTTCTTCTTGAACTGTTTGGTGTACTTGCAATGTTCCACGGACTCTTATTTTCCTTGATGAACAGAGTTGTAATAATAATAATAATAATAATAATAATAATAATAATAATAATAATAATAATAATAATAATAATAATAATAATAATAATAATAATAATAATAATAATAATAATAATAATAATAATAAAGTTGGAAGCGACCTTGGAGGTCATCGAGTCCAACCCCCTGCTCAGGCAGGTAACCCTATACCATTTCAGACAAATGGCTGTCCAGTCTCTTCTTTAAAACTTCTTTTTGGTCTTTAGCGATGATTTATCGGCAATTTTGCATCACTCAGTACAAAGGACAGGAGAAAAATCCCCTGCAAAGCCACTTCGGTGAAACCTGCTGTAAGTAAAGTCCTCCATGGGGCCTGGGGAATAATTGAGCTCTATTTTAAGCTCAGGAATCACGTGATCTAAATCCACACAAGTGTTGATTGTACATGATTGGCTTTATTGATTGTCACTTGGCCAGCGTCAAACTTCAGATAGTTGGGGGGGGGGGGAAAGCTTGGACTCTGATTTTTTTGAAACACTTTTTCATCCTAAAAAGTTATAGCTCAGACCCTAACCCAGTTTTGAAATATACATCATCTGCACATGATGGGCCGCGAGGGCGGAGTCTTGCCCCTGCTGCCCGGCTGCCATGTGCTTGGCTGTGCTGCTCCATGTGGGAGGCTCTCCTTTGGGCAGGCTGCTGGTGAGGAGGGGGTTGTGGGGGGAGGTGGGGCTGGGGCAATGGTGCTCGTGCCACAGAGACGGCTCCGAGTGCCACCTCTGGCACGCATGCCATAGGTTCACCACCACTGCCCTATACCATTTCAGACAAATGGCTGTCCAGTCTCTTCTTAAAAACTTCCAGTGTTGGAGCATTCACCGCTTCTGGAGGCAGGTTGTTCCACTGGTTAATTGTTCTGACTGTCAGGAAATTTCTCCTTAGTTCTAGGTTGCTTCTCTCCTTGCTTAGTTTCCATCCGTTGCTTCTTGTCCTGCCTTCATGCGCCTTGGAAAATAGAATAGAATAGAATAGAATAGAATAGAATAGAATAGAATAGAATAGAATAGAATAGAGCTGGAAGGGACCTTGGGGGTCTTCCAGTCCAGCCTCCTGCTCAAGCAGGAGAACCTGTACTATACCATCTCAGACAGGTGAATGTCCAATCTCTTCTTAAAAACCTCCAGTGATGGAGCGCCAATGATTTCTGGAGGCAAGCTGTTCCACTGGTTGATTGTCCTCATTGTCAGGAAGTTTCTCCTTAATTCCAGGTTGCTTCTCTCTTTGATCAGTTTCCAACCATTGTTTCTCATCCTTCCCTCTGGTGAACAACCTGCCCCCCTCTGCCTTGTGGCAGCCCCTCAGATACTGGAACATGGCTATCATGTCTCTCCTATTTCTTCTTTTCTTTAGACTAGCCAAGCCTGTAGCCGTTGTTCATATGTTTTAGTCTCCAGGCCTTTGATCATCTTAGTTGTTCTTCTCTGATTTTTTTTCAAACTCTCAACATCTTTTTTTGTGATATGGTGACCAATCTTGGCTGGAATATTCCAGGTGTGGCCTCACTAGGGCTTTATAAAGCGGTACTAATACCTCGTGTGATCTTGATTCTATGTCTCTGTTTAGACAACCCTGGATTGTATTAACTTTTTTGGCTGCTCCTGCACACTGTTGGCTCATGGTTAAGTGATCGTCCACTAGGACTCCAAGGTCCCTCTCAAGAGTTGCTGTTTTTAAGCCGGGTCTTGCCCAATCTGAATTTGTACCTTTGATTTTTCCTGCCTAAATGTAAAAAGAGACCTAAATTTTAAAAAAGAGACTGAACAGCCATTTGTCTGAAATAGTATAGGGTCTTCTGCTTGACCAGGGGTTGGACTAGAAGACCTCCAAGGTCCCTTCCAACTCTGATATGCTGTTGTTATTTTGTTATTCTGTTATTTTGTTACTCGGTAATGGTCTAAATCATTCTCTAGTTCCCTGCAACCCAAAACTGACATAAGGTTACATTTAAGCCAAAGTATGTATAGAAAACTGTTTCTCAGGCTTAGTATTTTTAAGATATGTGGAGTTCAACTCCCAGAAAGCATGAATCAAAGTCCACACATTTTAAAGATGTCATATTTGGGAAACACTGATCTAATTGCACAAAGTGATAATGAAAAGGCCAGCAATTTAATATTTATTTATTTATTTATTTATTATTTTAATTTGTATACCGCCCTTCTCCCATAGGACTCAGGGCGGTTCACAGCATATTAAAAACAAATAATATACACAAAATACAAAAAATACAAAATACAAAAATACAAAAANAAAAAATAAACCCCGATAAAAGCCGAATTAAAACCAAATATTACCAGCTGTGTTTCCGATTAAAATACTTTTAAAATTATCCCTACCTAAAATCCTCCCTAGGTCAGGCCCGCTTGCTGAAAAAGCCATGTCTTGAGGGCGCGGCGGAAAGTAAGGAGATCCGGAATCATCCGGATCTCGGGGGGTAGTTCATTCCAGATTATGATTATTAGGATACATGGAAGCAATTATTTTTATGTTGCTCCTTCCCTTCTCCTTCCGCCTCGCCCCCCCCTCCACCCTCCTGGGCTTATGAAGCATGAAAAATGGAATTTCATACAACCCTTCGACTCCACAGGCCACCCAGCATCCTTTCCAGCTAATTCATTATGTACTTTTTAATTGTAATTTAGAAAAATGCAATTAAAACTCAACTTGATAATGAATTCCAAACTGGTAAAAAAAAAAACTAGTTCTGAAGATTAAAAAAATGCTAGGTAGCCGTTGATATAAATATTCATGAGGCATCATTGTTTTTTTTTCCATTCCTCCTCTTTCTCAAACACTCAGCTTATCTGCAAAGGGAAAATTAAAGGGTCATTATTATACATGAGAGCATAACTAGAAATCATTAGGAGAAATGCATCATTTGTATTTCAGTATTTGTATTATTTTATGTATGGTCTTCTAGTCCAGGGCTTTTCAACCTTTTCAACCATTGTACCACTTTTAGGATATGGCAATATCCGAGGACCACCAGTCGCTTAGCAAGGTGTCAAAAATTTAATGACCCAAAAAAAAAGAAAAGGAAAAAAGTGATGAAGTACAGGCAGTCCTCGACTTACAACAGTTCACTTAGTGACTGTTTGAAGTTACAATGGCACTGAAAAAAGTCCCCCCCAAGCCACAGCCGAGCAAGACACCTGCCTGCCCACCCGGCGGCGCTCTTCCTCCTGTCTGAGGTTTTCATTGTTGTGAGCATTTCTGTTGAGGATTGGCAGCGGGAGTGGGGTGGGGGGGTGTTTTTATCCCCCCCCCTTTGCTGGGTGGTTGCAGCAGGTTTTGGTCCCTTCACATGACCCTGGGACACTGTGACCGTCATAAATATGAATCAGTTGCCAAGCATCTGAATGTAAATCACAAGACCCTGGAGAGGCTGCAACATTCCAGCTGATTGGCGCTTCTTCTGGGCTCAGCAGAAGCACCAGGATCAGCGCCGAGCTCCAGCTGGAGCCTGGCGCTTATCTTGGCGCTTCCGCTGAGCCCTGACAGCCCTGCAGCTCCAGCCGTCTCTCACTCAGGCTTGTGCGGTGTTGCCACCGGTTCAGCTCATTCCCCTCCCCCACTACCACTTTTCTAGGATGGTCTCGTACCATCTGCCAGGTGCCAATGTACCACTGGTTGAAAAGCCTTGCTCTATGAAGCACCTATGGAGGAGGAGGAGGAGGAGGAGGAGGAGGAGGAAGAAGAAGAAGAAGAAGAAGAAGAAGAAGAAGAAGAAGAAGACAGACAGACAAAAACAAAGACAAAGACAAAGACAAAGACAAAGACAAAGACAGAGAAAGGGATGGATGGACGGTTGGATAGATGGATGGATGGACAAACACAGAGATAAACAGACAGACAGACATAGACAGACAGATAGACAGAGATGGATAGATGATAGATGATAGATAGATAGATAGATAGATAGATAGATAGATAGATAGATAGATAGATAGATAGACAGACAGACAGATAGATATAGATGAGAGATAGAGACAGAGGCTGAAAGAAAGAGAACAGTTAGATCTTACTGATATTACTTCTTACAGCTTTCTTTTGGTGGTGTTTTAAAAAGCATTTTTATTCTTCTTGCTATTTTAATATCTGAAAAGCTGGCGAGAGTCCTTGGAGATTCAGGCAGTGGATAAATTGCATAAATAAATCAATAAACCAAATGCATTACCCTAAAGGTAATCCAAGTGACACTATTTAAAGAAAAAATAAAATAAAATGTAGGAAAACAAAAACCAAAAACAAATTAGTGCCAAGTATCCCACCTATAAGAAAGGAGAGGAAAATCAACCTGGAAAGAAAACCTTTTGGAATAATAGCATTTCCACTTCTAAGAGCCAGGAATTTAGAGACTACCTGATCTCTGGAGGGAGACTATACCAAAACAAATGAGAACGTGAGGGTGATATTCTTCTCTGGGGCCCATCTCTTTGTTTGCTTGGGGAGAACCTGAAGCATCTAAAGCAGTGTTCCTCAACCTTAGGAATTCTAAGGTGAGTGGACTTCAGTTCCCAGAATTCTCCAGCCAGAGTCTATGCTACAATAAATACCAGAGTTAATGATATTGACTTTAAGGTAACATAGCTCCAAATGTCACTTCTCTTTTGAGCCCCTCTTTTCAGATCGCATTTGCATTATTCTTGGCCTAACTTCTCTTCAAGCCACAGAGGAAGGACTGGATAGGGGAATAGACAGTGGTGGGATTCAAATAGGTGAACAACCGGTTCTCTGTGGGGATGCCACTTCTGGAAGTCCATTCTGGGCCTCGGCAACAAAAAATTAGCTACCGGTTCTGCCGAAGTGGTGTGAACTGGCTGAATCCCACCACTCTTTCTTTCTTTCTTTCTTTCTTTCTTTCTTTCTTTCTTTCTTTCTTTCTTTCTTTCTTTCTTTCTTTCTTTCTTTCTTTCCTTCCTTCCTTCCATCCATCATCTATCTGTCTGTCTGTCTGTCTGTCTGTCTGTCAGTCAGTCTGTCTGTCTGTCTATCTATCTATCTACCTACCTACCTACCTACCTACCTACCTACCTACCTACCTACCTACCTACCTACCTATCTATCTATCTATCTATCTATCTATCTATCTATCTATCTATCTATCTATCTATCTATCTATCTATCTATGGCTGTCCAGTCTCTTCTTAAAAACTTCCAGTTTTGGAGCATTCACCGCTTCTGGAGGCAGGTTGTTCCACTGGTTAATTGTTCTAACTGTCAGGAAGTTTCTCCTTAGTTCCAGGTTGCTTCTCTCCTAGATGAGTTTCCATCCGTTGCTTCTTGTCCTGCCTTCAGGCACTTTGGAGAATAGCTTGACTCCCTCTTCTTTGGGGCAGCCCCTCAAATATTGGAAGACTGTTATCGTATCACCTCTAGTTCTATCAATCTTTATTGTTTTAACATTTCAACGTTTTATGTTGTTGCTACATTTTATCTAGGCGAGATGGGCGGCATATACATTTAATAAATAATGGGACAATTTCCAGAAAAAAAATTCAGAAGGAAAATTTGCGGTGAAGTGGCCAATCAGGCTTGAGGAACAGCTTTTGAGAAGTATTCTTCTCTTCTCTTCTCTTCTCTTCTCTTCTCTTCTCTTCTCTTCTCTTCTCTTCTCTTCTCTCCCTTCCCCTTCATATTTTCTATTCTGTTCTGTTCCATTCCATATTTTCTATTCTGTTCCATTCTGTTCCATTCTTGTTCATTCTATAGTCCATTCCATTCCATTCTTATTCTATTCCATTCTTATTCTTATTCTATTCTATTCTATTCTACTCTCTTCTCTTCCCCTCTCTTCCCTTCTTTTCTCTTCTCTTCTCTTCTCTTCTCTTCTCTTCTCTTCTCTTCTCTTCTCTTCTCTTCTCTTCTCTTCTTTTTTTTTGCTTTGCTTTGTTCCAGATGCACTCTTCAATTTACGGAGCAGAGTACAAATTGGGGCAAGATTTAAACCCAGAGTGATTTGCACCTTTGCTTCATTTATGGCAAAGCACCAGAAAGTCAACGCCGGTATTATGTGATTAAGCTACATCTGTCTCAGTGCAAGCAGTAACCGTATATCTTGAAGTTCAGCAGGTGTTTTGCAAAGAATCAACGGTATTTTCCATGAAATTAGGCCTATCATAAAAAAGGTGCCGTGATGAAGAGGCAGTCCTTTATATACCATTGATATACGAGCCTAAGTTTCTTCTAATAAATGTCATTCCCAGATATTTTAAAAGCCTCGAGCAGCAGAACGGTTTCCCCCACACACACACATGCATTCTGCAAGAATAGAATAGAATAGAATAAAAAATATGGAATAGAATAGAAAATATAGAATAGAATAGAATAGAATAGAATAGAATAGAATAGAATAGAATAGAATAGAATAGAATAGAATATGGAGGAATAGAATAGAATATGGAGGAATAGAATAGAATAGAATAGAATAGAATAGAATAGAATAGAATAGAATAGAATAGAATAGAATAGAATATGGAGGAATAGAATAGAATAGAATAGAATAGAATAGAATAGAATAGAATA
>NW_015388874.1:157280-170520 GCF_001527695.2 Protobothrops mucrosquamatus
CACACACACACATACATTCTGCAAGTGCCTCGGAGCAAAGATGTTCTTTTATAAACGAACAGTTCTGAAATTTTATTTGGCATTGCTAAACGAGCAGCTTTTCAACTTTGCAAAATTTGTGTGGTGGCAAAGAGAAGAGCGAGAACAAAAGAAAGAAGGGGGGTGGAACTCTTTTGCATATGTTTGCTCCAGAACAATGTTGGGATATTAAATTTAGTAGTTGAAATAGTGAAGTGTACAATAGGCTGAAACACACGGTTGTCGCTGATTGGTTGGAGAGTGAGGCAATCCTCGCTATGATTGGCTGCTGTAAACGTAAAGGTGGAGTTTCCCTTCCCCCCCACCTTTTTCTTCTGTGTGTTCTGTTTGACTTACATTTAGTGGCCATTCAAAGTTACAACAGCCGGGGAAAAAAGTGATTTATGACCATTTTTCACACTTATGACCATTACAACATCCCCACGGTCACGTGATTTACATTCGGATGCTTGGCGACTGACTCACATTTATGATGGTCGCAGTGTCCCAGAGTCACGTGATCCTCTCTTGCGAGCAAAGTCATTGGGGGAAACCAGATTCACTTAACAACTGTGTTATGATTTAAGAATAATAGTAGTAATCACTTCTCTAGAAGCAACCTGAGAGTTTGCATTTTTTAAGTTACTTGGAAGATTAAACAGGAATTAAATTTGATTAAAATTGATTAAAATTTTGTAAAAAAAAAAAAAGAATAGAATAGAATAGAAAATATGGAATAGAATAGAAAATATAGAATAGAATAGAATAGAATAGAATAGAATAGAAAATATGGAATAGAATAGAATAGAATAGAATAGAATAGAATAGAATAGAATAGAGCTGGAAGGGACCTTGGAGGTCTTCTAGTCCAGCCCCCTTCTCAAGCAGGAGACCCTATACCATTTCAAAGAAGTGACTGTCTAGCCTCTTCTTAAAAATAGAATAAGCAATAGGATATAGAATAGAATAAGCAATAGGATATAGAACGTGTGACAAAATTAATGTCAGGGGTGGCTCACCTTTTTTTTTCTAAAAGAAAGAAAAAGAAAGTCACTAAAAATCAATCATCTTGATAGAACTGAGAACAAAACGGGGCAATTTTATGCAAAATTTCACCATTAGGTTATGACTGTGCTTTATATAATATTGTTTGGAAAGGTCGTAAAAGCACTTTTTTTTGGGGGGGACACTTTACAGGCTGTGGCATGTACAACCCCCCCCCCCGTTGTTTAGAGTATTAAAAAATAAAAAATAAAAATAAATTTTCATTCCCAGCTTGGACTGTGAATGAGGCAGCTCTCAGATCTCAGAAATGTGGGTCGCCTGCAAACCCAGATGGCAAAAAAAGTTGGCTTAACCAAAGTTTGCAAGATGTTCTGCATCCCTCACTCTCTCTCTCAGCTCAGCTTGGAAGAAGAAGAGGCTGTAAGGGAACAGAAGTAAATAAAACTTATAAAAGATGGATGAAATTAGAACTGGTCTTCAGGCTTTGCCTGGCAGGAGAAAATGAAGACAGCTTCCAAAATATCTCAAGGTTACTAAGATGGAGAAAACTGCCTTAATACTGTAGCTCATTAGTGCATTTAAAAAAAAGAGAGAGAGAAAAAAAGAAATATGCAGGCATCATAAACTTTAATATTACCCTTCCTGGTTGTTTCTAAGAAAAAAAACTCTCTTAACTTGGTCCTTTGTGTCTAAGGAGATTCTCAGTCATCCACATCATGCTTGTCCCAAAAGGGCTTTCTCAAATGGCAGTTGGACTTTTTTGGTTTTTCTTTGAAGGCGTTTTGCTTCTCATCCAAGAAGCTTCTTCAGTTCGGGTTGAAGGGTTCCCCCTCAGTAAGTTAGAACCGAAGAAGTTTCTTGGATGAGAAACATATAAGGAACGGTTGCTGGAATTGGGTATGTCTAGTTTAATGAAGAGAAGGATGAGGGGGGACATGATAGCACTCTTCCAATATCTCAGGGGCTGCCCCAAAGAGGAGGGAGTCAAGCTATTTTCCAAGGCGCCTGAAGGCAGGACAAGAAGCAACGATGGAAACTAATCAAGGAGAGAAGCAACCTAGAACTATAGAGGAATTTCCTGACAGTTAGAACAATTAACCAGTGGAACAACCTGCCTCCAGAAGCGGTGAATGCTCCAACACTGGAAGTCTTTAAGAAGAGACTGGACAGCCATTTGTCCGAAATGGTATAGGGTGTCCTGCCTGAGCAGGGGGTTGGACTAGATGACCTCCAAGGTCCCTTCTAACTTTATTATTATTATTATTATTATTATTATTATTATTATTATTATTATTATTATTATTATTATTATTATTATTGTTGTTGTTGTTGTTGTTGTTGTTGTTATTATTATTATTATTATTATTATTATTATAAACGTCTTCAAGGAAAAACCAAGAAAGTCCAGTTGCCTTTTGTGCAAGCACCTTTTAATGTGCAGTTTCTGAGGTTTTGCTTGATAAAGAAATACAGGAAACCAGAAGTTGCCTTCAAGCTTACGTGTTTGTTCAGCTGAATAGAGACGGGCTTCTGTACAAAAGATCAAAAGCCTCAAATAGCAAAGAAAGCTTATTTTTATAGTCACTTTGATTACATAAGCAATTCACCCAGCAAAGCTGGCACACATGAGATTAAGACAGGGGTGTCAAACTCAATTTTATTGAGGGCCGCATCAGCATTGTGGTTGCCTTCAGGGAGGCGGGTGGGTGTGGCCAGGGTGGGTGCGGCCTACTGGGTGGGCGTGGATGGAGTGGGTGTGGCCTACTGGGTGGGTGTGGCCAGTTCTACATTGTTCATGCCAAGGGTGCCTGTGGGGGCCTGGGCAGGAGTGGGACAGATCTGAGGGTCTCTGGCAGAAGGGGGTGGGACCGGGGCAAGTGCCAAGGCATGGTCCATTTCTTCATTCCTCACAAAGGGTGACACCTCCACAACATGCACCCAGGGGGTGGGGGCGACACGGCAGGGGCTGGTTCCTCGCTGTTTCCAGACGGCCTTGTGGATCTAAGACTGAATGCGTTTCAGCATAGATGGCCACCACAAAATTGTACATTGGCTCCCGGCCGGCCTGGGCCAGGGCCAAGGCAGTGGGGGCCGTTCCCTCACTGTTTCCAGGATGGCTTTGCGGGCCACATGAAACCACTTCGTGGGCCGCATCCGGCCCCCGGGCCTTGTGTTTGACATGTCTGGATTAAGACTTCGCCCTTGAAGGCTGGCACACTATAGATATGAAAGCAGAAGTAGCTAGTATGTTCTCTCAGGGGAGTTTCCCCCAAGACCATATGTTTACTCTTGGGTGTTGTGGGTGTTTCCCCAAGATGCCAGAACATTGCGTGTTTCTCTGCTGTCCTTTCTTGACCCTGCATTCATAGGCCTACAAGTGACCAGAGACAGAGGGGCCATCTGTATGTTGATACTGTCCCTTAAGTCCTGGTCATCAGTATGATACTGACATGCTGCCCAATTTCAGAGACAACTGTTGTTCCTTCAAACCGAGTAACTCCAGATCTCCAACGGATGGCTACCCCACCACATTCTGCTGGGATTACTATATTTTCTTATCTTCTTTTTTTCTGAGATGAAGGGAAAGGATATTGCTGGCTAAACAATAAGAGGGATTTTGCTCATAATTTAAAATCTGGTCCGAAAGGGTATAGGGCTGTGGTGGCGAACCTATGGTACGGGTGCCAGAGGTGGCACTCAGAGCCCTCTCTGTGGGCACGCGCGCCATCGCCCCAGTCCTAGGCCTTCAGCTGGGTTTTATAAAACCTTTTCACTTTAGGTCTCCGCTGCTGTGTGCAAAAAAAAAAAAAAAGCTTCAATCAATCAATTAATTTCAACTTCTCAAAGGAAAAAAAAAAGATCTCGCAAACTTGGAATTGATTGATTGAACTTTTTAGTCCCACCCAGTCTGCCATTACCACCGCAGCCATACTCACCCAATGGGCCATGCCCACCCAACTGGCCACACCCACCCAATGGGCCACACCCATCTGGCACCCGACAATACATAAGTGGGTTTTGGGTTGGAGTTTGGGCACTCGGTCTCTAAAAGGTTCACCATCACTGGTATAGGATCTCCTCTCTGAGCAGGGGGTTGGACTAGAAGACCTTCAAGATCCCTTCCAACTCTGTTATTCTGATACTCCAGGCCCAGCCTGTGTAACTAGCCTTCACTTTGAAAGACAGTGGCAAAGTCGCGGCTCGCGTCCTTTCTCTGAGGTCAAATCAGAAAATAGCCTCCTTCCATAAGTTCTTCTTTTGTAAAAAAAAAAAAAAAAAAGATTTAACTTTCCTGAATGCATTTCTTATTTTACAAGCAGGTGGACAGTGAGCTTTTCCAGACTCCAAAAAAAAAAAAAAAAAAAAAGCAGCAAGCTTTTTGTAATGGAATCCACATTTACAAAAGGTTTTGGGTTTATTGCAGTAGATAAGTATGGTTGGGGAGGACAATAGCGTGGAAGGGCAGTGGAATAGATTGCTTTTAGGTGAAGAGGAAGCAGCCTCTTTAACCTTCGGCTAATGAAAATGGAGAGTCTTCACCGACCTACAAAAAAAAAAAAAAAAAAAACCCTGAATAGCTATTCAAGGAGGCCAAGAATAGCACCCAAGGCATTTAATATTGCAGGACACAAGCAGGTTAGACGGTGAAAAGGCAGGGCTCATACGAGATGAGGCTGAGAGGTTTTTCTTCTCCCACCCTGCTACTAAGAGTACCCTTTCAAAAAGAAGAATGAGGCTCAGCTAGCTCTCTATTGAGGTTACCAGAGCTGGGTTGCAAGAAGAGAAGGGGGAAGAAGAAGAGGTGGTGGTGGTGGTGGTGGTGGAGGAGGAGGAGGAGGAGGAGGAGGAGNGGGAAGGAACTTTATTCAGCCAAGGACTAGTATGATTCAATGTACTAAAATAGACAGGGAAATATAAATGAAATATGACTAAAACATTACAACTAAGCCAAACGACTAAGCCTACAAAAGTGTCTTAACCTATAAAAATCAACAGAGCCTACGATCTATTAAAAATGAACAATGAGATTGAACTTGTAAAAAAAAACCTATGCATTTATAGCAGCAAAAAGGCCAATTATTCTAATATACTGGGACTTTGCATGAGGGGTATTTGTGCAAAAGAGTCACTGAGAGAAAGATTGTCCATCTCATCCTTTTATAAAAGTAAGCTGCCAAGAGTGGTTTGGGGCTGGTTGATTGATTGATTGATTGATTGATTGATTGATTATGTACTATCAAATGGTTTTCAGCTTTTAACAATCTCACCATGATGATGATGGTGGTGATGATGATGATGATGATGATGATGATGATGATGATGTGATGATATGATGATGATGATGATGATGATGATGATGATGATGATGATGATGAAGGACCAAGGACCTCTCATAGATATTTGCCAGGTATCTCAAAGACTGAGGAATATGAATCGTGTCTAATTCTTAACTTGCATAATACTAAAGCCAACATTCATAAGTTTGTGAATATGTTAATTGGAAGTGGTCAATTTTTAGACATTGTGTCAATACAAAGAGACACCCTTAAAAGAAGTTTAAATGATAAAATGTAAGGTGGTCATCCATATTCCCATTTTCTTCTCTGCTCTAACTTAAATGAGTTGTGGTGGAGGAAACTTTCACCCATCTTAGCTAGAGTATAAAATGTTTGCTTCCCATGTAGCAGCATGAAATTCCCTGTTATTTCCAGAACAAGAGCCACATAAAAGTTGCATCCATTTTTAATGATCTGAACTGCCTAAGGTGCAAGAAATACATAGATGGGGGCTCTCCCTGCTACTGGAATGTGTCCGCTATGTAACATCTGGAGTGAAAATATTTTCTTCCAAAACTTTAGAGCTACAAAATATGACTCTATAGGTTAAAATGAGAAGAAGGAGGAGGTGGCTCTACAAAACACTAATAACTTTGCTTTGATTTATACAAACAAAAAGACCAAAACACCTCCTCACCAACAATGAACACCCAGACATGCAGAGATTAACATAAGGATTAATACTAGACAAACAAACAAGCAGTAAATAATATTCCAATTAAGAAACTCTCAATCTCTCTCTCTCTCTCCAGTATCTGTCTGTCTATATCATTTGTCTATCTGTCTGTCTCTCTATCCATCTATTCAGATTTCTTTTTTTTGCTGACAAGAGTTAAAGATTTAAGTGGGAGACTAGTATAGCTATTTTGGACTCATTTGTCCTCTTCAGCTAGCCATACCCTTTATGGGATTCGAACCAGGGCAGTATACATGCTAGGCAGTGTATTAACCATGAGGCCACCGGCTCTCCTCCCCGCTTTGTCAGCCGAGTCAAGGGAGTATATACAGAAAGTTTTTCAGACAGACCAGTCTGATTGATTGCACCTTGGCATTTTGACTGCTATACTGCAGTTCTACTTTTTTATATAATCTATTTTGCTTTGCAGCCCCCCAACTACGGGCATTAAGCAGGCTCAAGTCGCAACTGCGATACATTACAAATTCAGATTTCTATCTATCTATCTATCTATCTATCTATCTATCTATCTATCTATCTATCTATCTATCTATCTATCTATCTATCTATCTATCTATCTATCTATCTATCTATCATCTATCTTTCTCTGTCTGTCTATCTATCCTTTCTCTCTCTGTTTTTTTATAATTTCTCTATTTCTTTCTCTTTTATATAATATATCTCTCCATCTCTTTCTCTTTTATATAATATATATCTTGTTAACCCTGATGATGCTGGGAGCTCCCAGCGAAAGCTTGGTTTTAAATTAAAGTTTTAAACTTTGTTCTCCTGGTGATCGTGAGTTTTTATCTATTTTATACTATGAATTTACCCAGGAGTCACGTCTTCAAGGATATTATTGAGTATATCTCTCTATATATATTTATCTCTCTCCACCCACCCACCCACCCACCCACCCACCTACCCACCTACCTACCTACCTACCTACCTACCTACCTACCTACCTATCTATCTATCTATCTATCTATCTATCTATCTATCTATCTATCTATCCAAATACTAGATCAACAACCTAACACTAAACAACAATCTAATCAAAGAAGCCCCAAGAAAACTCCTGCCAGCATTGGACCAGCAAGCCACTAGTATATAAACAGAGAGCAAACCCTACTCACTTCTAGCACTGGTGATGTTGTCTACCTGGGTCAAGAAATGTCTGCAGGAAATAACCAAGCTCAGAGAACATCCAGGACCCTTCAGTTCAATCTGATCTATAAATATTCTCTTCTAACCAAGCATCTTGTATATAAACAGAGATCAAACTCCACCCCCTTGTAACACTAAAGATATTATCTAATTAGATAATGAAACATCTTCAAGAAAACAACCAAGCTCAGAGAGCCCCAAGGGCCCTACTGTCCTCCTTCTCCTTCTCCTTCTCCTTCTCCTCCTTCTCCTCCTTTTCTCAAACCCCACTTCCTTCTAACAATGATGATGTTATCTGCTCAGGCAATGAAACATCTGCAAGAAAACAACCAAGCTCAGAGAACACCAAGGGCCTTGCAGTTCAACCTTGAGCTTCAAATGTTCTTTCCTAGGGTGACTTCCCCTCACTCCTCTCCAAGCCAGATTTCAAGGTGATTGACTTGCTCATCTAGTTAAGAGATGGTGATTCTCATTTTTTTTCTTATGCCGGAGCGAAGGTAACATCATATCTACATATTTCTCATTATTTGCTGAGAAGTTTATGATATGGGTTTTTCCCCTTGCCCGGAAAATCAAATTCAGAAGCAAGAATTTAACATCCCTAGCCAAGTTCCTCCCCATGTTTTTTTAGTTTTCTGATCAGAACGCTTCTCCACTTCCCGAGGAGAAGAACTCGGTTGTATGGGGAAAACTGGAAGTCGCTTGAAATAGTTCCCCATGGACGTGGGTCTCTGAAATAAAGAGTTTGCACTTATTCTCATTGGGTCGCATAAACTTGAGGAAAACTTGCTTCTCCAAAATGGCTTGACCTACACCTGCCAAATTCATTTCGTTGAAGTACCCTCAAGCAGAACTCCTGGCGTAAGGAATCAGTGATTACTAGGTCATATAATTCTCTATGGAATATTTAGCTTTTGAAAAAAAAAGCCATTAAGCTACCTGCTGACACCATCATTACCTACCCAGGACAGGAAGAAGTAATGTTAGAATTCGCCCTTGTGCCCAGGAGGACTCATCACTGGGACCTAATCATGTTGGACTGGAAAGGTTAGGTGGCAACTTTTTTCTTTTTTTTTTAAAGACTTCTCTGGTTAACGTTGAAGAGTTATCTGGGTTACGGTTTGCAAGTGAAATTCTCCGTTTCATCCCACTTGTTAAATTTAAGGTTTGACCATCTGCTGCAGACAAATTAAATCTGAGCCTCTCTCCCATTCTCAACCTCCCTGTTTTTTTGTTTTTTTTCCCCCCATATTATTATTTTGACTTTGGGGTAATTTCTGAACATGCCTTATCCTCTTGAGATTATTTTAAGGAGCGTTGCTCCATTAAGGAACTCTATTCAGCCTAGTTTGTGTTCAAAATCTTGCTCCTTCTATGGAAACCTCATAGAGGTGGCAGAAAAAACAGTTCACTTACTAACTGCTTGAAGTCACAATGGCACTGAAAAAAGTGACCATTTTTCACACTTCCGACTATGGCAGCATCCTCAGGCTCACGTGAGTTACATTCGGATGCTTGACAACCGGTTCATATTTATGACCTGTCAAATAGATGGGGAAGAAATGGAGGTAATGACAGATTTTATCTTCCTGGCTCCAAGATCACCACAGATGGGGACTGCAGCCAAGAAATTAAAAGACGCTTGCTCCTGGGGAGGAAAGCTATGGCAAATCTAGACAGCATAGTAAAAAACAGAGACATCACCTTGCCAACAAAAGTATGTATGGTCAAGGCCATGGTTTTCCCAGTTGCAATGTATGGATGTGAAAGTTGGACCATAAGAAAGGCCGAGCGCCAAAGAATGGAGGCCTTTGAATTATGGTGCTGGAGAAGACTCCTGCGAGTCCCCTGGACTGCAAGGCAATCCAACCGCTCAGTCCTAGAGGAGATCAACCCTGACTGCTCTTTAGAAGGCCAGATCCTGAAGTTGAAACTCAAGTACTTTGGCCACCTAATGAGAAGGAAGGACTGACTGGAGAAGAGCCTGATGCTGGGAAAGATGGAGGACAAGAGAAGAAGGGGACGACCGAGAATGAGGTGGCTGGATGGAGTCACTGAAGCAGTAGGCCTGAGCTTAAGTGGACTCCAGAAGATGGTAGAGGACAGGAAGGCCTGGAGGAACGTTGTCCATGGGGTCGCAAGGGGTCAGACATGACTTTGCAACTAACAACAAAGTGTTATTGGGTCATGGGATCCACTTTTGTGACCTTCTGACAAGCACATTCAATGGGGATTCACAGATTCACTTAACAACATGTTACTAATTTAACAACGGCAGCGATGAACAAATGTGGCAAGAAAAGTCGTAAAACAAGGCAAAACTGACTTAGCAAATTTCTCACTTAGCCACATAAATTCTGGGCTCTGTTGTGGTTGTGAGTCGAGGACTACGTGCATTGAAACAACATGGCTCCATTTCAGTTTTGTATCTTATAGGTCCTGTTCATGAGGCATCCTTTCCTTCAAGCAATTACAGATGGCTATATTCTGATAGCACCCAGTTATGGAAGATTTGGCCGGTCAACCATGAACCATCTTGATGCACTTTTCCAACTGCTAGATGGAAGGCTGGGCAATTATTTTTTTGATTTCCTTTTTATTTATATAATCAAAGGACTGGAAGGGACCTTGGAGGTCTTCTAGTCTAAGACCCTGCCCAAAGCAGGATTTCTCATACCATCCCAGACAAATAATTCTACAATATTTCCTTGAAAACCTCCCATGATGGAGCATCCACAACTCCAGGAGGCACTGTTCCATTGCTTAATAATTCCTACTATCAGGAAATTCCTCCTTAGTTCCGGGTTGGAGGACTTTCTATCAATTGCTTCTTGTCCTGTAGTCAGTTGCCTTGGAGAATTAATCAAGACCCTCTTCCCTGGGACAGTCCTTCAAGTATTGGAAGATACTACCAGGCCTATCCTGAGTGTTAAGTTAAACATACCTAGTTCCCTGAGCTATACATCATGCGGTTTAGCCTCCAGACCCCTGATCATCTTTGTTGTTCTTCTCTGCACTCTTTCTATGGTCTCAGCATCATTTTTATGGTGACCAGAACTGACCACATTCCAAATGTGGCTCGCTAATGTGGTATAGAATGGTCGTCGTCNTCTTCTTCTTCTTCTTCTTCTTCTTCTTCTTCTTCTTCTTCTTCTTCTTCTTCTTCTTCTTCTTCTTCTTCTTCTTCTTCTTCTTCTTCTTCTTCTCCTTCTCCTTCTCCTTCTCCTTCTCCTTCTCCTTCTCCTTCTCCTTCTCCTCCTCCTCCTCCTCCTCCTCCTCCTCCTCCTCCTCCTCCTCCTCCTCCTCCTCTGTCTTCTCTAGGATCTTGGTATGTTTAACCTACAGAGACTGAAGGAAAAGGTCTAGCAGTGCTCAAATATAATATGAAGCTTGTCACACAGACAAATAAGTGAACCTTATCTTTGAGGACAAAAGCAGAACTAGTACAAGAAAGGAAGTTCAGGCTAGATTTCGGGAACACGTTCCTGACTGTACAAGATGTCAGCTAGCACAACAGGCTATTTCCTGAAGCTGTGACTTCTCCTTCGCTGGAGAAGGAGAACAGAAGTCAGGCTTGCCTGTGTGAATCCTGCACTAAGCAAGGATTCCAAGGAAGCTGATCAAAAGGAGATTGAGAACAGACCAAAGGAAACATTTCTGCACATCACATGTAATTAACCTGTAGAATTATTTTTTTTTTTATCAGCAGCTTCAGGGATGGAGTTAACTGGTGTGGCTTTAAAGTGGGGTTGGATAAATCCACAGAGGGCATATTTGTTAGGGGCTATCAATTCTGAAGAATCCATGTTATCTCTGTGTTGGGAACATCGTGGCTTCAGATACCAGTTGCAGAATTGGAAGAGTGGGACAGACTGTGGGTCCCTTTCTGTCTTGTAAACCATGCAGTAGTATCTGAATTAAAAATGCCTCTAATTCAATAGGACATTTTTTTTTGTGTGTTCTTATCTTGAAGTTGGGGATTAAAATGCATCTTCCTTGTATAGGTAGTCCTTGACTTACAATAGTTTGTTTACTGACTGCTATAGGTGGAACAGATGAAACTCTTCAAAAGAACTTCGAGGCATTGTTTACCTTAAAGAATCTTTTATTCGAGTAGCATAGTATTGGCACTACATAATCGAAGTCAAAAACTGAATTCCCCTCCCCTGGGCACATAGTATCAAAGCACAATTCCCTCCAACAATTAATAGTTATAAATCACATTCCCCAATTAGCTTGAAGTGCGGGCTTCCTCTCCAGCTCTCCAGCCCACCAATTCTTTATTAGCTCTGGGCTCAATAACTTTGATTCTCACACTAAGTTTAGTGTTGTTATGTCTAGCTAGACTCTCAGTCACACCCCCCACTCCCAGCATCATCTAACTCTAAAAGCGAAAGGGGAAAAGATGGCTACATTTCCATCTGTTGTCAATGCAAAAACATCCGATATTAGCAGTGTTTCCAATAATGTTATAACAGCACTGAAAAAAGTGACTTGGGATTGTTTTTCACACTTACGACTGTGACAGCTTCCCCATGGTCACGTGATCAAAATTCAGACTCATATTTATGATGATTGCAGTATATATGACCATTGCAGCATCCTGTGGTCACGTGATCAAAATCCAGAGACTTGGCAACTGACTCATATTTATGACGGTTACAGTATCCCGGGGTCACGTGACCCCCTTTTGCGACCTGGGGAAGCCAGTTCACTTAATAACTGTGTAACTAACTTAACAACCCTAGTGATTCACTTAACAACTTCTGGCAAGAAAAGTCGCAAATGGAGCAAAACCCACTCAATAAAATGTCTTGCTTATCAACAGAAATTTCGGACTCAATTCCTTATAAACTCTATTCAAGCTTAAAGCTGGGTCGGAATTATTCCATTAGTAACTTTATGGCACAATCTATTCAATGTTGTGATAAAATATTCCCTTCTGGGGGATACAGGCATACACACACACAGTGCATGGATTAAGAGGGAGTAATAAATCTTAGTATAAGGAAAAGAACAATAAACAAGAGATCTTGAGTGTCAGCAGCCATTCCATTCTGCAGGTGAAGGCTGCCACCTCATTCTGAGGCCTCCATTTACAATTAATTCTTCTTACCATGGAAGGCGATTCTAAAAGAATGTCACTCTTCCTATTTTGTCACTCTGACTCTCCAGAGCACGGCTCAAAATGACCATTGGCTCTCTAATCAAGACAGACTGTGGCCTGCAAGTGTAGCCATAAAATGTCACGTTATAACAGGGAAAAATAGCTGATGGTAGAACTTGAGCCTTAACAGGAAGATGTTCTACATCTGCCCTTGGTGATTGAAGTTTGCAGATGGGGAAGCTGGGGGGGGGGGGTTGGCGATTCAAGTGAAATACAGAAATATCTTTTATCAATGCCAGCAAGAGTGGAGTCATTTGAAATGCGGTGTTCTCTTCCTTCAAACTAGTCTGTGTTGACGTTTAAATGTCTAAGTGTTTATTCTCACAGGTTTTCCTTTTCTCAGCTGAATTTTTCCTTTGTTTCAAAAGTAATTTGAGACAATTTGCTTTGGATGGAAGCAGGGAAATAGTAATAGAATCAGAATGTTGGAAGAGAACTCGCAGGTCTTCTAATCCAGGGGTCCCCAACTCCCGGTCCATGGACTGGCACTGGTCCATGGCATGCCAGCAACCCGGTCCGGACGAACAAGCAAAGCCCCATCCATTGGATGCAGGCAGTACACGAAAACAGGCCACCTCCGGTCCGCAGAAAAACTTATCTTCATGAAACCGGTCCCTGGTGCTCAAAAGGTTGGGGATCTCTGTTCTAATCCAACCCCTGCCCAAGGCAGGTGTCTAATCTCTTCTTAAAACCTCCAGTGATGGAGTACCCACAACTCTGGGAGGCAAGCTATTCCACTTAAAGGAGGAGGAGAAGAAGAAGAAGAAGAAGAAGAAGAAGAAGAAGAAGAAGAAGAAGAAGAAGAAGAAGAAGAAGAAGAAGAAGAAGAAGAAGAAGAAGAAGAAGAAGAAGAAGAAGAAGAAGAAGAAG
>NW_015388874.1:170852-212942 GCF_001527695.2 Protobothrops mucrosquamatus
GAGGAGGAGGAGGAGGAGGAGGAGGAGGAGGAGGAGGAGGAAAAAGGACTGTGGGGTTCTTGCTGTTCTCTGAGCTTGGTGGTTTTCTTTTTTTTTCTAATCCTAACCCTAATGGATATGGGATATACTCCCTGTTTATATACAGTTGCTTGCCTTGCATAAACAGAGAATAAAATGCATACTCACTAGCACTGATGATGTTACCTAGTTAGGTAATGAAATGTCTACAAGAAAACAATCAAGCTCAGGGAGCACCAAAGGCTTTACAGTTCAGTCCTGAGCTACAAATATTCTATTCTATTGCTATTTATTTGTTTATAATAACAATAATAACAACAATAAGAATAATAATAAAAGTTGGAAGGGACCTTGGATGTCATTTAGTCCAACCCCCTGCTCAGGCAGGAAACCCTACACCATTTCAGACAAATGGCTGTCCAGTCTCTTCTTTAAAACTTCCAGTGTTGGAGCATTCACCGCTTCTGGAGGCAGGTTGTTCCACTGGTTCATTGTTCTAACTGTCAGGAAGTTTCTTCTTAGTTCTTGGTTGCTTCTCTCCTTGATTAGTTTCCATCCATTGCTTCTTGTCCTGCCTTCAGGTGCTTTGGAGAATAGCTTGACCCCCTCTTCTTTGGGGCAGCCCCTGAGATATTGGAACTCTGCTATCATGTCACCCTTAGTCCTTCTCTTCATTAAACTAGACATACCCAATTCCAGCAACCGTTCCTTATATGTTTTAGCCTCCAGTCCCCTGATCATTTTAATTACTTGCTTACTTGCTTACTCATTTGTTTGTTTGTTTGTCTGTCTGTCTGTCTGTCTGTCTGCTCTATCTATCTATCTATCTATCTATCTATCTATCTATCTATCTATCTATCTATCTATCTATCTATCTATCTATCTATCTATCTATCTATCTATCTATTTATGGATCAATGAATCAATGAATCAATGAAAGAAAGAAATTGATAGACCACCTTGGTTTGTTGCAACTCTGGAAATGTATTCATTTATTTATTTAGGGAAATTATATGGTTATCCATCTTACCATAATCCTGGTAAGCTCTCTCTCTCTCTCTCTCTCTCTCTCTCTCTCTCTCTCTCTCTCTCTCTCTCTCTCTCTCTCTTTTTTTTTTTTTTTTTTTCTCCCTCCCCCCCTCTCTCTCTTTTTCTCCCTCCCCCTCTCCCTCTCCCTCTCTCTCCCTCTCTCTCCCTCTCCCTCCCTCTCTCCCTCTCCCTCTCCCTCTCTCTCTCTCTCCTTCTCCTTCTCCCTCTCCCTCTCTCCCTCTCTCTCCCCCCCTCTCTCTCCCCATGTACACTGACACACAAGTTAAACCACTGGTGGGAGATTGTTTATAAATTTGCACGTGTTTAATCTTTGTGCACATCGGCTTTTCTCTTTCCCAGATATCTGGAGACCTCTCCATTCAGAAGGAACCAACCACCGCTGCCATTTTCTGGGAAGGTTGATTCCTTCCAGCACCTCTGGATCCCCATCATGTTGGAGCAGTCCTGAAGCGTCCGAACCATCCAGATGTTTCTTCTCACGTTAGTTGAGATGATATTGGCAACCCAGTGTGCGTGTGTATGTGGGGGGGGGGACAGCAGTCTTGCCTGGGATATGGAAACAATCTCAGTTTGTGCTCCTCTTCCTTCCCACCTGGAGGGAGAGCCATGGCTTCTCATCGGCTTAATAAGGTTTGACAAGACCCGGGTTGGCAGGTAAGTTCCAAGACATCTGACTAGTCTGAAGCATTATAGACACCGCGGGTACCTGGGGGTAGTGTTGTTGCCATGGGAACTCAGAAAAAGATGCCTGCTTAGAAGGCTGGAGATCTTGTTGAAGACAAACCTGGCATAGCTGCAGCCTTTAGCAACAGTAGGTGAATCTTCCCCCTCTCATACTCCTCCGCTGGGATTGGAGGAGCTTCAGACCATTCTTTTGAACAAGATTTCAGGGAACTATTTGCAAAGGAAGAGACGAAGCTGACTCGGCTGCTGATGGGATGAAAAGAGTTCAGAAGGGCTTCTTTCTCCTTCGTCTTCTTCTTCTTCTTTCTCCTCCTCCTCTTCCTCTTCCTCCTCTTCCTCCTCCTCTCTCCTTCTTTCTTCCTCCTCCTCCTCTTCCTTCTCCTCCTCCTCTTCCTTCTCCTCCCTTTCCCCCCTCTTCCTCTTCCTCTCCTTCTTCCTTCTTTCCTCTTTCTCCTCCCCTTCTCCTCCCTCCCTCCCTCCCTCCTTCCTTCTTCTTCTCCTTTTTCTTCCTGTTCCTCCTCTTTTCTTCTTTCTTCTTCCTTCTTTTCTCCTTCTCCTCCCCCTCCCTTCTCCTCCTTCCTACTTTCCTTCTTCTTCCTTCTCCTTCCTTCCTCCTTCTGTCTTCTTCCTGTTACTTCCTCATCCTTTCTTCTTCCTCTTTCTCCTCTTTCTCCTCTTTCTCCTCCTCGCCTCCTTCTCTCCCCTCTCCTCCTCCTCCTTCTCCTTCTTTCCCCCCCTCCTCCTCCTCAAATTGCTCCATCATCCTCATCCTCATCATTCATCCTCATCATTTTTTTTTCACGTCCTCCTCTTTTTAATTCAGCAGATTGCATTATGAGTCCATGATTCCATTTGTTTAAATTCTAAGCTAATGGGTTGTGGAAACCAAAAAAAGTGAATTACTTTGATAACCATGATGGTGAAGAAAAATGTAATTTTTTTTACAAAAAAAAGTTGTAAAAACATTCAAGGTTTTCTAAATTCAACATTTCCCCCCATCTTTTCCTCTGCTTTAATCTGGCCATATCAGCTGCTGAATCATAAACAGAGTCTTTTCGCAGGCACTTGTTAATTTCATTCATATTTTTGGCAGTCATGAAAAGGGCTTCAGAGCACTTAACTAGACTAAGGCCCAAAAACTATTACAGTAACATCTTTATATGAGATTTGGAAGCCAAAACTGTCAGGTTAAAGGGAAACTGATGGCTTAATGGATTTCCCAGTCTCCCCTCCAAATATATCTCTGCATTTATGTTCCAAAAATATTTCTTAAAATGTGTATTTATTTATTCCTTAGTGTTTGTAAAAGCTTCTTCGAGGAAATCTGTAAGGCTCTCTAATCATTTACTTGTTTTGTGCTTTTATTATAAGTTTCAGTTCAGGAAACGGAATATTAACCTTTTTTATTATGAATCCTGCCATGTTTTTCTTCTTCCTCCCATTTACTGGTTGAAAAAGAGAGAAAGTAGAAGAAGATGTGTAAGAAATATTTTAGAAAACATACTCTGGGGATCACCAACTCATTCTTAGAGATTACAAACTAAAAAGAAATATCCTTCCTTCCTTCCTTCCTTCCTTCCTTCCTTCCTTCCTTCCTTCCTTCCTTCCTTCCTTCCTTCCTTCCTTCCTTCCTTCCTTCCTTCCTTCTTCTCTCTCATCTTTCTCCCTCCCTTGTTCCTTTCCCCTTTCCTTCCTTCCTTCCTTCCTTCCTTCTCTCCCCATTTCCTTCCTTCCTTCCTTCCATCCATCCATCCATCCATCCATCCATCCATCCATCCATCCTCCCAATCTCTTTTTAAAAACCTCCAGTGATGGAGCAACTCACAACTTCTGGAAGCAAGCCATTCCACTGATTGTTCTCACTGTCTGGAAATCTCTCCTTAGTTAGACATTGGCTCTCTCTTTAATGATCTTCCACTCATTACTTCTTGTCCTATCCTCAGAGGCTTCGGAGAGTAGGCCAACCCCTTCTTTTCTGTGACCGCCCTTCAAATAATGGAAGACTGCTATTGTGTCACCCCTACTCTTGCTCTTCATTCCCACAACTGTTCATTATATCCCCCTAATCACCTTAGTTGCTGTCCTCAGCACTCTTTCTGTAGTCTCAACATCTAGTCTTAACATCTCGAAAGAACTGGATGGGATGTTCTAAATGTGGTCTAACCATAAGGTGGCACTGTCTAAATGTGGTCTAACCATAAGGTGGCACTGTCACTTCACAAGATCTTGAGACTATCCCTCTGTTGATAGAGATAGCATCTAGGGACCACATTGGCCATTTTGGCAACAGCAGCACACTGCTGGGTCATTTTTAAGTTCTTGTCCATTAGTCCTCTTAGATCCCTCACACAGTTACTGCTGTTCATCCATATATGCAACACAAGTTTCATTATTTAGCTTCTTTTCTGGGTGTGTAGTTAACAACTAGGCTGGCTTGGTCACTCAACAGTGAGACACTGGTGAAGTGGGCACAGCAGTGCCTGCATTTTCTGCTTCACTTGGGTAAAGTACATCTTCCTTCCCCTGTCCTTACCACTTTCTATAGAGGAACGATTGAAAGCATCCTGTCATATTGCATTACAGTCTGGTTTGGAAGTATCACTGTTTCAGACAGGAAGGCAGTGCAGAGAGTAGTGAGGATGGCATAAAAGATTATTGGCAGCTCACTTCCTTCTATACAGGACATGGCATCTAAGTGTTGCTTGAGCAAGTTCCGCAGGATTGTCTGGCATACTACACATCCTCTTCACTTCCCGTTTTCCTTGTTACCTGCTGGGAGGAGGCTTCGTGATATCCGAAGCAGGACATCCAGATTCAGTCATAGTTTTGTTCCATGCAGTATTAACCTTGTGAACTCTAAAGCTTCATCTTTCTGCTATGTATTCAAGATGGACAGCAATTAATATTTATATGTATTTATATGTAAGAGTGTAAGTGTACATTTGTTCTATATAGCAGGGATCCCCAACCTTTTTGGGTTGGTGGCCCAGTGGGAAAGAGAGGAGCAGGCACCCTTATGCACCCATGCACACACATGCAAATGTGGCCGCACACACATGTGTATGAATGGGACCGTGAGCAAGTGCACAATGCTTGCAGTGACACTAATGCCCACATGATGCTCACACCAGTGCTAGCCCCTGCATGATGCTCCTGGCTGTGCTACTGCCTATGTAATGCTCATGGTGGTGCTAGCATGAGGGGGGGTTAGTGCATGCACACATGCGCATGCACTGGCCAGATATTTATGTGGCCTGGTGGCTAAGAGGCCACAGCCTGGTAATGGGCCATGGCCCACAGGTTGGGGACCTCTGGTATATAGTATGTTTTTAGGGCGTGTCATTTATGTGCACACTTTTGAGAACAGGCAACAGAATTTTATTTTTAATGTGCCCAGTGCACCCACAGTAAAAAATGACAATAAACTTTATCTTATCTTATATGTAACACAAGTTTCATTATTTAGCTTCAGTTAGTCCATCTGGACATTGCTGCATGTGGAATCAAAATGGAAGTAATATAGAAATGGACATATTAAAATATTTCACCACAAAGGCTTAAGAACTAACCAAGGAGAGAAGCAACCTAGAACTAAGGAGAAAATTCTTAATGGTTAGAGCAGGGGTAGGCAACTTTGGTTCTTTTATGACTCGTGGACTTCAACTCCCAGAATTCCTGAGCCAGCATGGCTCAGCTTGGAAACTTCTTCCTTTCCCCTCAGAATGGCTGGCTCAGGAATTCTGGGAGTTGAAGTCCACGAGTCATAAAAGAGCCAAGGTTGCCTACCCCTGGGTTAGAGCAATCAACCAATGGAATAGCTTGCTTTCAGAAGTTGTGGGTGCTCCATCACTGGAGGCTTTCAAAAAGAAATTGGATAATCATGTTGAAATGGTAAAGAGTCTCCTGCTTGAGCTGGGAGTTGGACTAGAAGACCTCCGAGGTGTCTTCCAACTCTATTATTCTGTGTTGTGTTCTGTGTTATATTATGTGTATGTGTGTCTTACACATAAACTAAGTATAGATGTACACACATATTGATGTAGATTCTGTCCTCCTAACCCTTCATAGGACCTCACGTATCTCTTTCTGTATGTTTGTAATTATTTATCAGTATCTATTATTTTCCCTTTAGGATCTGTGTGCTGTATTTAATATGTGTTTTGGGATGCCTGTGTTTGTGTATGTCTACCTTAAATCTTTGTGCTTTGTGTATGTCTTCTATGTTAGAATAGTTGACATGCAAACAGAGGGAAAATAGCACAGAGACAATCATGCCAGCTGAAGCTATTTGCAGAACAAGCAATTACAGAAGGCAATTAGGTGAAACTCAAGATCTCAGCCTACAGTAGCTTGCAGAAAATCTTGTGTATTGTTATTTGTAAATACAGAAATGCTTCTGTGAAAGAAAGCAGACAATCTCACAAACCCACAAACCCTCCGTAAAGATAATTGCACTGAGCTCATTTCAAAAGCCAGCAAATTTGATATTAAGTTCTTAATGACTGCAGATTGTAAGTTTTATGTACAGAGCAGATATAAGTTCATCCAAATCTGTAGAGATTCATTCCATCAAGGGTTTATTTATTAAATGGTTGAGGTAAATGTACTTAACATTTTGTGTTCAAACACATCACTTTCTGGCCAGATTTGGAATGCAGATTTAGGCTGAAAATCTGTCTTGTTCCTAAATCCATAATGACATAAGAGGACCAGCAAAGTCCTTTTGGGTCATTGGCTATTAAATCTTGACTACTACAATGGACTCTACATAGGGATGCCCTGGAAAAGTATACAGAAGCTTTGTTTGATTCAAAATGTGACAACCTGCATGGTTTTGTGTAAATCTAGATTTGCACATGTGTCACCTTTCTTAAGGGAATTGCATTGGCTGCCAATTTGCTTCTGGGTGCAATTCAAGGTGCTGGTTGATCCCTTTCAAACCCTATATGGTTTGGAACCAGGTTATTTAAAGGAACATCTTTTTACCAGTTATATCTACCCAACCCAGGGCCTACAAAATGGTGAGTACCTCAACCATTTAATAAAGAAACCCTTGATGGAATCTCTACAAATTTGGATGAACTTATGCCTGCTCTGTACATAAAACGTACAATCTGCAGACATTAAGTGAGGAGTGAAGAGGCGGGGGATGTTATGGGTCTTCTTTCTTAAGGAGGTCCACCTGGGAAGGCCAAGAAGAAGGGCCTTCTCCATGGTAACTCCCTCCCCATGGAACATCATCCCTACAGAGATAAGATTGACCCCCACCTTGACCTCTTTCAAAAGGTTCCAAAGATATGGTTTTACGAATGTGCCTGGGGATGCCAAAGTAATACGGAGCCCATCCAGTGATTAGCTTGATTGTTGTCACCAGGGGATGAGTGTTTATTTCCTTTTTATTGGGGTTTTATCTGTGTAAGCCACATGGAGTCACCATGAGTGAGTTGGGTGGCCATATACATTTTCTCAATAATAAAATAATAATGCTATTAAGCATTTCATTTCCAACTTGTAGGACATTTGAAGCACTATACATTCATACTGATATGCAGAAATTGAGCAGGTGCTCTTAATCTGAATTGTCTAGAGCAGGGCTTTTCAACCAGTGGTACGGGTACCACCTGTGGTACATTGGCACCTGGCAGGTGGTACGCGACCATCCTAGAAAAGTAGCGGGGGAGGGGAATGAGCTGAACTGGTGGCAGCACCGCACAAGCCTGAGCTAGAGATGGCTGGAGCTGCAGGGCTGTCAGGGCTCAGCGGAAGCGCCAGGATCAGTGCTGCTTTCCAGCTGATTGGTGCTTCTTCGGGACTGTCAGGGCTCAGTGGAAGCGCCAGGATCAGTGCCAGGCTCCAGCTGGAGCTCGGTGCTGATCCTGGCGCTTCTGCTGAGCCCTGAAGAAGCACCAATCAGCTGGAATGTTGCCTTATCTCCAGGGTCTTGTGATTTACATTCAGATGTGTGGGAACTGATTCATATTTATGACGGCCACAGTGTCCCAGGGTCATGTGAAGTGACCAAAACCTGCTGCAACCACCCAGCAGATGGGGGGGGAATAAAAACCAAACACCCCCCACCCCACCCCCGCTGCCAATCCTCAACAGAAATGCTCACAACAATGAAAACCTCGGACAGGAGGAAGAGCGCCGCTGGGTGGGCAGGCAGGTGTCTTGCTCGGCTGTGGCTTGGGGGGCACTTTTATCAGTACCATTGTAACTTTGAACAGTCACTAAGCGAACTGTTGTAAGTCGAGGACTGCCTGTACTTCATCACTTTTATCCTTTTTTTTTTTTTGGTCATTAAATTTTTGACACCTTGCTAAGCGATTGGTGGTCCTCGGATATTGTCATATCCTAAAAGTGGTACAATGGGTGAAAAGGTTGAAAAGCCCTGTCATAGGGGACCATACATAAAATAATACAAATAATGCATTTCTCCTAATGATTTCTAGTCTTTCTAGTGGTACAATGGGTGAAAAGGTTGAAAAGCCCAGTTCTAGAGCAAGGGTTTCAAACTGCCGGCCCAAGGGCCGGATGAGTCATGCGGAAGCTGTGCCCACCCCAGCTCCAGCAAGGGGAAAAAAGTCACGATACATCGCAGCATGTCACATGACGTGGCGAATTTGACACCCCGGGTCTAGAGGACTTCAAGATAGACAAAGTTATATATAGACTGATGTTTCAAAAAAATGGGGAAGGAGGAGGAGGACAACTCAGAAAAGACATAGTCTGACAGTGAAATAAGTTGCCTGGAGAGGTGATAGACTCTCCATCGTTGCATATGCTTAAGCAGAGGCTAGATTGCCATCTGTTCGGGAGGCTTAAATTTAGATTTTTGCACTGCTCAAGAAGCTTGCCTCTGTGGTCTTAGTGCCCATTTTCCCAACTATAAAAGTCTATAATCTGCCTGAACTAATCTTTCGCAGTATGACATCTTGAAGAACAGAAGCACTGTCTCGTATGTGTGCAGCTACCAACAAACGCAACACAGTCTTAGGATGCATTAACAGAGGGTTAGAATCCAGATCACATGAAGTGTTAATAACACTTTATAAGGCCTTGATATTTGGAATACTGCATCCAGTTTGGTCACCGCAATGTAAAAAAGATGCTGAGACTCTAGAAAGAGTGCAGAGAAGAGCAACAAAGATGATCAGGGGACTGGAGGCTAAAACATACAGAGAACAGTTGCTGGAATTGGGTATGTCTAGTTTAATGAAAAGAAGGAGGAGGGGTGACATGATAGCAGTGTTCCAGTATTTCAGGGATTGCCACAAAGAAGAGGGAGTCAAATTATTGTCCAAAGCACCTGAATGCAAGACAAGAAGCAATGGATGGAAACTAACCAAAGAGAGAAGCAACCCAGAACGAAGGAGAAACTTCCTGACAGTTAGAACAATTAACCAGTGGAACAACCTGCCTCCAGAAGTGGTGAATGCTCCAACACTGGAAGTTTTTAAGAAGAGATTGGACACCCATTGATCTGAAATGATATAGTGTTTCCTGCCTGAGCAGGAGGTTGGATTAGAAGATCCCCAAAATCTCTTCCAACTTTGTTATTCTATTAAATAAAATCATTGTACTACCTATACAGGTATGGCTTATATCACCCCAAAACCTGAAGTTTATATCTAAAATATCCCTTAGGGCAACCTTCCTTCCCAAGTTCCTTTAAATTAAAGATCCTGTACAGGTGGGGGCCAGGTAGAGGCCGTGTGCAGCAAGCTGCCCTTCCAACGCCTGCGTGCCTCTTCTCTCTACATCAGTGGTTCTCAACCTTTTTAATGCCGCGACCCCAACCGGTCGTAAGTCGAGGACTAAACCGGTCATAAGTCGAGGACTAAACCGGTCATAAGTCGAGGACTAAACCGGTCATAAGTCGAGGACTAAACCGGTTGTAAGTCGAGGACTACCCAACCGGTCGTACGTCGAGGACTTTCCCTGCCTGGGAGCGCCGCGCATGCGTGGTTCCGCCCCCTGCGCCGGCCGAGGTGTAGCTGGCAAGCGGCAGAGATGGAGCAGGCCGACCACCAGCTGGCCCAGCCCAAGGGAGGTAAGGCACCCGCCAGAAAAGGGGAAAAAAATGACGGACAAAAAAAATGGTGGACAGCCTTGCTTGGCGACCCCCGTGAAATGGTCGATTGACCCCAAATGGGGTCCCGACCCACAGGTTGAGAACCACTGCTCTACATTATCTCATCCCTACACATCACTATGGCAATGTGGGAAAGTACCCCAGGCTGGTACAATGACCTCACCTGCCTGATATCAGCTAACTTACACCAACAGGATGTTACAGCCAACTGTTCCCTGTTCTGGGCCTCTGGCTTCTATATTCTTAATGATTGGCAAGGGGTTTCACCAATAGAAATGCTGTTACTATGCTGATGCCATGTTAAACTTTTGCTACTTGGAAACCTGTATATAAGGCAATAAACGCTGCGAAGCAGTCAGCCATATTTGCACCCTGCAATGACTGAGCACTGATTACTACAAGATTCTACAAATTGAGTGATTTGCTGAATGTTAAATGGTACATGTTAAAGTCATAGAGCAATGGAGAACTTTGGTGTTTGATGTTTAAGAGCATTTAAAACTACACGTAGTCCTCACCGTATGACCGCAATGGAGCCCCAATTTTTTGTTGCTAAGTAAAAAATTTGTTATGTGAATTTTGCCCCATTTTACAATCTTTCTTGCCACAGTTGTTCAGTGAATCACTGCATCTGTTAAGTTAGCGACACGACTGTTTAGTGAATCAGGCTTCCCCACTGACTTTGCTTGTCAGAGCATCACAAAAGATGATCACATGACCTTGGGACACTGCAACCACCATCAATACGTGTGTCAGGGAATTGCACAGCAGGTGTCCAAATGAAGTCAGAGACTCTGACACAAACTTGTAGTTTTACACAAAATAAATGTATTTTCACATCTACATTTACAGCAGACAAGACAGTCAGGAACGCACTAACATCATGAGGTAAATCAGGAAGCAGACAGAGCAGACAGAAGAAAAAGGCGGGAAAAAGGGAAACTCCCCCCTTACATCCATAGCAACCAATCATAGCACAGATTGTGTCATGCAGGTGCCAGCACTCACCAACCAATCAACTACAACTGTGTGTTCCTCATCCATTATACACTCTACTGCTCCAGCTACTTGTGCTAGAGTCACTGACACAAACTTGTAGTTTTACACAAAATAAATGTATTTAACATCTACATTTACAAAAGATAAGATAGTCAGGAACACACTAACACCATGAGGTAAATCAGGCAGCATACAGAGCAGACAGAAGAAAAAGGTGGGAAAAGGGGAAACTCCCCCTTTACATCCACAGCAACCAATCATAACGTAGATTCCCTCAGGTGCCAACACTCATTAACCAATCAACTACAAGTGTATGTTCTGGCCTATTATACACTTTATACTAGTCTCAGAGACACTGACACAAACTTGTAGTTTTACACAAAATAAATGTATTTAACACTGACATTTACAGCAGAGAAGATAGTCAGGAACACACATTGTGAGGTAAATCATGGAGCATACAGAGCAAACAGAAGAAAAAGGAGGGGAAAAAGGAAAACTCCCCCTTTACATCCACAGCAACCAAGGATGTGTGTATATGTGTGTGGTTTTTACTTGTGTGTAGTGTGCACTGTGGACAGCACTTAATTTCATTGTGAGCTACACAGTGGCAATAAAGATATTCTATTCTATTCTATTCTATTCTATTCTATTCTATTCTATTCTATTCTATTCTATTCTATTATATTATATTATATTATATTATATTATATTATATTATATTATATTATATTCTTCATTCCATTATTCTATTCTACTCTATTGCCTCAGGCGCCAGCATTTACCAACCAATAAACTACAACTTTGGGTTCTGGCCCATTATATACTCTATTGCTTCAGCTACTAAATTTAAATAGCTTAACAACATGCCAGTTGCCACGTGTCTGAATTTTGATCATATGACCATGAGATGCTGCAATGGTCATAAGTGTGAAAAACCACCATAAATCACTTTTTTAAGTGCCTCAAAACTTCAGTCACTAAACAAACGGTCGCAAGCTGAGAACTGCATGCAAAACGCAACTGAAGAGTCTGATTTTCTAACTTTGAACTTGGAAAGTCAAAAAAAAAATTCTTGTCACAATCACAATCAACTATTCCAAAACCAGACTGTCTTTGAAATGGTCCTGGTGTGTTGCTGTTCCTTCTATCTGTTTGTTTTTTTAAAAAAAAAAAACCAACAAAACAAAACAAAAAACAAATTTTGTCTTAATTGCTTTCAACAATAGCTTTAAAGGGTTGTTATTTTTATTGTAGTAGCTTTATTTAAGTCTGATTTTAAAGCTGTAATATAAACCATTCTGGGCTCTTCTAGAAAGGAGATTGGAATAGACACAAGAGGAGGAAAAAAAATAACAATAGCCACAGCTCACTTGCAAAATAGACATTTAAAATTTTGTATTTAAAATCTGAGTAGTAAAACTGGGCACTTTGCCATGTTGTATACTGGTGCAGTTATATCCTTTGCTTCTAATAAATATTGCATTCTTGGGAGCCTGATGACAAAAATGGAACAAAGTTACTTAGAGAAAGACAGAATAAGGTTGAACAAACAAGAATTCCTTATCATAGTGTTGATTGAAAGAAATGATTACACGTTACCATTTTAATAGAGGAATGACGTTCTCTGTCATATCAGATGGACAAGTAGATTGGATTCCATCAAGAAAGAAGCCATATTATCATCACTATTATTATTTCTACAGATTTCATATAATGTTTATCTTGAGTGTGTTTTCTTCCTAAGCAAAGCTGTCACTGAAACATTTGCTAAAGTTCTTTATCGTAATGAGACAGTGAGTTAGATTGTACTCATTTGCCTTCCTAAGGAAGGATAACATCCTAATTATATTTCCGCCCTTTGCTGATGAGATGCTGGGACATGTGCAAAAAGTTTCAGTATACAAGGGCCAAAATCTGATGACCTTCCTTCTTATACAAACTCTAATTGTTTAGATATTTGTACCTAGTGCTGTTGTTGTAGTTGTAAGCAACCCTAAGTCTTGAATAAAGTCTTTGATGTCTTTGTCTGAAGGCTTTGTCCAGGGGTTGAAGTTCACCAGAATATCAGAGATAATTAGATTGGGTTAGGGAGTCACAGTCTTGGAGAGACATAATTGCAGTTTTGAGAGACAATGGGAAAAATAACAGAACAGAATAATAGAGTTGAAGGGACCTTGGAGGTCTTCTAGTTCAACCCCCTTCTCAAGCAAGAGACCCTATACCATTTCAGACAAATGGCTTACTTGTGATAAAGCACCCACAACTTCTGAAGGCAAGTTGTTCCACTGATAAATTGTTCTATCTGTCAGGAAATTTCTCCTTAGTTTTAGGTTACTTCTCTTGACTAGTTTCCATCTGTTACCTTCTTGTCCTGCCTTCAGGTACTTTGGAGAATAGGGTGACCTCCTGCCTTTCTTTGTGACAGCCCCTTAGATATTGGAACACTGCTATCATGCCATTAATAGAGTTCACTTCCTTTTGCCTTTCAACATTTTTGCAATACTTATCATTGCTTTAAAACAACCAGAAAATGTGCAGTACCTTGGAGACTAGTATGGACTGGATTGTGCACTGTCAGGCATGAAGAATCAGGATGATATGTTAAGCTGATTTATTGCTCATGACTATACACAAGAATCTAGTCAACTAATAGTAAGCACTAAATTGCCACTAGATAAGATAAGTTAAGTTAAGTTAAGTTAAGTTAAGTTAAGTTAAGTTAAGTTAAGATAAGATAAGATAAGATAAGATAAGATAAGATAAGATAAGATAAGATAAGATAAGATAAGATAAGATAAGATAAGATAAGATGGCCTTTATTGTTATTTTTATACTGTGGGCACAATGGCACACATCAAAAATGAAATTTAGTTGCCCGCTCTCAAAGTGAAACACATACATGACACACACCTAAACATACTATGAACAACATATGTATAGACCCACATCCCTACGTATACGTAGGAAATAAATATTAAATATTGTCCATCTTGAATATATAAGAGGGGTTGGACTTAGATCATTTGTGGAAATGTAATGATTCCAGGCTGATTCCTTTCTTGATTCCACCTCCAGTCTCTGCCTGTTTTTTTTTCCCTACAGTAACAATAAAAGAACATGGGATAGCCAGTCTGCTCTTCCACTCTGTACAATCAAAGGTTAGACAGCTGTCTGTTGAAGCCCCTTTGACTTGGATCCTTAAAGAGCAAACAGTCTCAGTGCTGTAAGTGGTCCTTTCAAAGGATGTTGGTATGTCATGATTGATTGATTGATTGATGTATTGATTGATTTTTAAAATTTATTAGAAGGTACATCTAGATGGCTTACAGTATTAAAAGATATAATATTGCCCCCAACAATCTGGGTTCTCATTTTATTGACCTTGGGAAGATGGACGACTGAGTCAACCTGTCTACCTACCTACCTATCCATTCATCCATCCATCCATCTCTCTTTCTATCTCTATATCTATATCTATATCTATCTCTATCTCTATCTCTATCTATCTCTATCTCTATCTCTATCTCTATCTCTCCATCCATCATCTTTGTCTGTCTATCTATCTATCTATCTATCTATCTATCTATCTATCTATCTATCTATCTATCTATCTATCTATCTATCTATCTATCTATCTATCTATCTATCTATCTATCTATCTATCTATCTATCTATCTGTCAAGTCCGGAGAATAATGGCGCTTGAGACGAAGCATTTCTAACAAGTCTTTATTCTCTGCTTCCAATCTACGAACAACCCGAGCAGAGGCACGCAGGCCTCTATTTATACCTTCTGATCCCCGGGCAAATCCAACCAATCACAAGGCAGTATTTTCCCGCCTTGCGCATGCACGCAAGGCCGGCGCCACTCAGTCTGGTCCCGGGCAGCTTTTGCAAATGCCCGGGACTCTTGCAACATCCCGAGCCTGCTTTTGCAGGCTCAGGACACAACACTACTAGTGCAGAATAAAGCAATATTATCAACTTCCTGCGATCTTGAAACTATCCCTCTGATGATGCAACCTAGGACTGCATTCACTTTTCTTTTTTCTTTTTAATATCTGTAGCACACTGCTGGCTCATACTTATGAATAATAATAATAATAATAATAATAATAATAATAATAATAATAATAATAATAATAATAATAATAATAATAAAAAGTTGGAAGGGACCTTGGAGGTCATCAAGTCCAACCCCCTGATCAGGCAGGAAACCCTATACCATTTCAGACAAATGGCTGCCCAGTCTTTTCTTAAAAACTTCCAGTGTTGGAGCATTCACCACTTCTGGAGGCAGGTTGTTCCACTGGTTAATTGTTCTCACTGTCAAGAAGTTTCTCCTTAGTTCTATGTTGCGACTAGCCATCAGGCTTTTTTTAATTAGTTGGACTTGTGTACTGTACCCTCAGTTTCCACAACTGGTGTGGAAGAGGGTCTTGGGCAGATTTGTATAAAAACAACAACAACTCCATGGGCCCTATTTACAAGAACATATATTTATTGTTATTTTTCAAGAAGGAGAGTCATACCCATCCTAACTCCCTCCTTCTCCCTCTCCCTTTCTCTCTCTTCCTCACTCCCTCTCTCCCTCTCCCTCCCTCCCTCTCCCTCTCTCTTCCTCTCCCTCTCTCCCTTGCTCTCTCTTCCTCTCCCTTTCTCCCTTGCACTCTCTCTCTTCCTCCCTCTCCTCCCCGTCTCTCGATTGTGTGTGTTTTAATAGAAGATATTATTTTAAGAGTTTTCAGTCCATTTGGCTCAAATCTAGGTCAGGATAGATAGGACAACAGCATTTATTTTCAATGGTCTTTCTTGAATAGTGTAACCATCCATAAAAGTGAGAGATAGAGAGACAGAAAATCTTCTCCCTAACAAGAATTACAGAGAAATCCAGTTAGAGATCTTATGTAAGCTCAGGCCCTTGTATCTCAGCCCTTGCCTTCTTACCACTGTCCGTAAGCCTGTTTGAGATTCCCGAAAAAGGGGTTTCTTCTCATCTTGAATTTTTTATTTATGGGGAGAACATAAAATAAATGAGAGATTTGTCTTCAAAGATGGTAGAAAAAGCAATAGCAGGTAGCATTGAAAATGTATCTTCAACACCTGTTTTATTTGTTTATTTTATTTTTTTAATTCTTACCTTTTGCATCCCATTTTTCCTCTAAACAAACAAAGCCTTAGGAGATCAGTGCCTTTTTTTTCTCATGCTTGGTGTAAAATTGGCCAAGGCAATTAGTTGTTCTTTTAGAATAAGAAGTTTCATAATCCATGAGGGATTTTAACTAATATAGAAACTTGAAAATTCCCACATCAAAGAAAAATCAGGCCAGTATTTCTTTTCCTAACCAACAGTGATCCTTGGAGATTGATTCTTTCCATACTCTGCTACTTCAAACTCTAAACAAAAATGCCAGGAATTAAAAGACTTAGTTCTAACAGGAAGATGTTGGGACTCTAGAAAGAGTCCAGAGAAGAGCAATAAAGATGATTAGGGGGCTGGAAACTAAAACATATGAAGAACAGCTGCAGGAATTGGGTATGTTTAGTTTAATGAAAAGAAAGACTAGGGGTAACTTGATAGTAGTTTTCAATATCTAAGTGGTTAGTACAGTGATGGCGAACCTTTTAGAGACCGAGTGCCCAAACTGCAACCCAAAACCCACTTATTTATCGCCGGGTGCCAGGTGGGCGTGGCCCACTGGGTGGGCATGGCTGTGGTGGTCATGGGAGACTGGGTGGGTGTGGCCAAGGTGGGCATGATCATCTCAATGTTGCATGTGGGGAGAGACGCCTGTGGGGGGCAGGGGGCTCCAGGGGGAGATCCAGGGGGTCTCTGGCAGGTGGGGCGGTGGGCAGGAAGCTCATCCTGTGGGGTGAGGCGAGGCATGGTGAGGTGGGGCGGGGCTGCCATTGTCACAGGGCAAAGTGAGGCAGGGGCCGGGGCGGCTGCTGCCTGACACCATTGGCCCCCTCACACAGAGGCCAGCGAGCGCATGGGTGCTGGGATGCATCCGGCCACATGGGACCTCGGCGAGTTAGCAGGTGGCTGATTGAAGAGGGATGGTTGCCATCTCCGGGGCATGGCGCGCGTGCCCTCAGAGAGGGCTCTGAGTGCCGCCTCTGGCACGCATGCCATAAGTTCACCACCACTGCACTGGACCAAACTGATTCTCTAGCTCTTTTATTGTCGGTTGTTAATGTTAATCTTTTAATAGTTTTAACTTTCTAACTGTCTATATTTTCATTTATGATACTGTAGGCACCCAGAGTCACATGATAGGTGAGATGGGCAGCCTCTAAATGTAATAAATAAATAATAATAATAATAACCTGGATATAGAGTTCATTTTGATCTCAAAGGAGATTACTACAAAAGCTAAGAAGCTGCTCTGGGCAAGAGTCTTGCATCATGAGGCTGGACTGTTATGTGTGAGTCACTGCAGAGGGTTTTTTTTTTTCTTTCGTTCTTCAATAGATCATGAGATCTGGATAGGGTCCTTTTCTGTGGTCCGGATGACAGTTCAGAATTATTGTTTGAACTGGAGGCTGTCAGGAATGATCGCTGAGGCATTCTCTCATGCATTATATCTACAAATGTCAACACCAGTTTTTGGAAATGGTAGTTAAGTCGGTGCAGCCTGACATTCCATGCCCTTGACTTTAAGATTAAAAGAAAAAAGAAAAAAAAAACCATTGTCATTCACATCTTCTTGAGTCATTAAACTTCTCTCCATTTTATGACAAAATGGAATTAGCAGCAAGTTCGTGATACCATAGCGAGCCTCGGGGTGGCTTTGTCTATTGTGGAGACACAGTTATAATAACAACGGACTGAGAAAAGGGTATCATTACATTAAGTCGGTGCTCAGTCTGAGTTAGGGGAAACCATCCATTTTATAATAATAATAATAATAATAATAATAATAATAATAATAATAATAATAATAATAATAATAATGATAATGATAATGATAATGATAATGATAATGATAATGATAATAATAATGATAATAATAATAATAATAATAATAATAATGATGATGATGATGATGATGATGATGATGATGATGATGATGATGATGATGATGATGATGATGATGATGATGATGATAAAGTTGGAAGGGATCTTGGAGGTCATCTAGTCCAACCCCCTGCTCAGGCAGGAAACCCTATACCATTTCGGACAAATGGCTGTCCAGTCTCTTCTTAAAAACTTCCAATGTTGGAGTATTCACCGCTTCTGGAGGCAGGTTGTTCCACTGGTTAATTGTTCTAACTATCAGGAAGTTTCTCCTTAGTTCTAGGTTGCTTCTCCATTTGGTTAGTTTCCACCCGTTGCTTCTTGTCCTGCCTTCAGGACAAGAAACAATGGGTGGGAGAGGTAGACTTTTGTGGGTAGACCTTTGTGGGACAGGTAGACCTTCCTCAGTGTGATTTCTTTGTGTGAACTGAAAAAGGCTGAAAAAGACAAATGTAGTCTCCAGATGAAGTGGAAACGTTTGCCTGAATGAAGAGTAGACTCTAGAGTGACTCATTCAAAGGAGACTTAAGAACCTCTTTGTTCTGTCCAGTTTAAGGAAAAGAAGGACTAGGGGTGACATGATAGGAAGGTTCCAATATCAAAGAGGTCGCCATAAATAAGAGGGGGGGTGTCAACCTGTTCTCCAAAGGACCTGAAGGCAGGACAAGAAGCAACTGATGGAAACTAATCAAGGGGAGAAGCAACCTAGAACTAAGGAGAAATATTTTCTACAGTAACAACAATTAACCAGTGGAACCACTTGCTTCCAGAAACTGTGGGTGCTCCAACACTGGGAGTTTTTAAGAAGAGATCGGACAACCATTTGTCTGAAATGGTACAGGGCTTCCTACCTGAGTAGGGGGTTGGACTAGATGACCTCCAAGGTCCCTTCCAACTCTGTTATTCAATAAATTTATCTTCTGTTGTTAAAATATCTTCCTTTTCTTTCTGTTATCATTCTTAAGAAGTTTTGTTTTGGCAAGGAAAGTGAGAGCTGTACACACACTCTCTCTTAGTATGTGTCTGTCTTTCTGTCTGTCTGTCTGTCTCTATCTATATTATATTAACTATATTATATATATTAACTACATATTATCTATATTATATTAATATATATTATATTAACTAATCCTAAGAAATTTCCTGACAGAACAATTAATCAGCGGAACAATTTGCCTGCAGAAGTTGTGAATGCTTCAACATTGGAAGTTTTTAAGAAGAGACAAGACAACAATTTGTCTGAAATGGTATAGGCATTCCACTCCACTCCACTCCACTCCACTCCATTCCATTCCATTCCATTCCATTCCATTCCATTCTATTCTATTCTATTCTATTCTATTCTAATGTCTTCATTATGAAACTGGGGTATATAGTCCACTAAAGAACTCTAATGGAAAGAGCAAATATTTAAGATTCTTTACAAGCTGTGAAACATTGAGTAGACTTCAACATTCTAATTGTCAGAGCACTTAAATTTTGCTGCTTCATTGTGTCTTCTGTTTTCCAGAGTTGAGATGACGGGTGAGAAGGCTTGTGATATGACAACTATCACTTCAACTCATTTCTAAACAACCTCATTCTTTTTCGCATTTTTGCATTCAATAAAAAATTATAGGGTTCTTCGTGGCATTATATTTTTTTTTCATGAAACAATGGCTCTCCTCTATTCACATCACATTTTTCCCCCAGCCTTATCTTGCCATAAATGCAATTATCACTTTTGACGTCAAAAGAAGGCTTGGTATGCTGATGTCTCAATTTGAGCTGGCATTTGTCAAACCAGCCTGATAAAACACTTACTGGCTTGCTTAGCCAGCCCATAATAAAATAAAATAAATAAAAAAGGACAGCAATCAAAACACAATAGAATAAAATCAACCATTAATTCCAAATGCAGTGCAATAAATAAAAGCAATATTTATTGAAACGCATGGGTGAGAGATGAGCTGCACATGTGAATGAGGTGCTGATAAATTCTCATTACCTGCTTCAGGCTGACAACTGAAATGGTCTGCTAAGCATCTCCGGGAAATTCAATCAACTACCTGCGAACAGGAGACATTTTATGATAGAAAGAAAGAAAGAAAGAAAGAAAGAAAGAAAGAAAGAAAGAAAGAAAGAAAGAAAGAAAGAAAGAAAGAAAGAGGAAGGAAGGAAGGAAGGAAGGAAGGAAGGAAGGAAGGAAGGAAGGAAGGAAGGAAAAAGAAAAAAGGAAGGAAGGAAGGAAAAAAGAAAGAAAGAAAGAGAAAGAAAGAAAGAAAGAAAGAAAGAAGAAAGAAAGAAAAAATGAAAGAGAAAGGAGGAAGGAAGGAAGGAAGGAAGGAAGGAAGGGAGGAAGGAAGGAAGGAAGGAAGGAAGACAAGTATGGCAAATATTAACTTTCATTTATGTGTTAAGAGTTTCTGCAACTGGGTCTTTCAGATTGCTATGCTTAGGAGAAGGCCTATTGAAAATCAGTTGATTTGTTGAATATCTATCTATTTCTCTACTATCTTTTTTGTTTTTTCTTTCTCTCTTTCTTTCCTTCTTTCTCTCTTCTTTCTTTCTCTCTCTCTTTTTCCTTCTTTGATGATTTGAAAGTGATTCCATGGAATCCTTCCATGGAAAGAAATGTTCAAGGGTGGTGATAATGATTTCCCTGCTTACTGGATAAGTACAGTTATGCTCCTTAGGCTCTTTCTCTCAGCTCCACAAAGATAAAAAAGCAAACTCTATGGAAGTCTAAAACTAAAACTTCCTCTCTTTCTCAGACTAATTTCATTTGGTGGTGTGTGTGTTTGTGTGTGTGTGTGTGTGTGTGTGTGTAGCAGAATAACAGAATAACTGTGTTGGAAGGGACCTTGGAGGTCTTCTAGTCCAACCCCCTGCTCAGGCAGGAAACCCTATACCTTTTCAGACAAATGATTGTCCAATCTCTTCTTAAAAGCTTCCAGTGTTGGAGCATTCACAACTTCTGGAAGCAGGTCGTTCCACTGATTAGTTGTTCTAACTGTCAGGAAATTTCTTCTTAATTCTAGGTTGCTTCTCTTCTCTCTTGATTAGTTTCTATCCATTGCTTCTTGTCTTGCCTTCAGGTGTTTTGGAGAATAGGTTGACCTCCTCTTCTTTGGGGCAGACCCTGAGATATTGGGAGATTGGCTATCAGATCACGCCTAGTCCTTCTTTTCATTAAACTAGACATAAACAATTCCTGCAACTGTTCTTCCTATGTTTTAGCCTCCAGCCCCCTAATAATCCTTTCTAGAGGCTCTTTCTAGAGACTCAATATCTTTTTTATATCGTGTTTCTCTGTCTGAAATGAAAAGCATAGCTTCTTTTTGCTTTGAACTCAGGCCATGTTTTGCCTCTCTCTTTGTTTTGGCAACAGATCTCTTCTTTCTCTGTCAAGGTTATCCTTCTCACTTTCCACTTTCCGTTTCTTTGCCTTTTGTGATCTTCTAGGTATATGGAGAAGCCATTTTCCTCCTACCAAGGTAGTCAACTGAGGCGGTGTGATAGTCCTTGACAGTAAACAATCACCTCTGATGCTTCAAAGTTCAGAAATAAAGTTCAGAGACATGTCACAGCCATTTTGTGGAGGCCCAGAAATGCACAAATTCATATGAGAACCATGTGTTATGAACACATTGTGCTTGGGGTGTGATGAAAAATTCTATTTAGGAAAAATCAGGAGTACATGGTAGCTATTCTGGGCTCAACTTGTAATACTTGTAAAAAGGATCTGAATGTTTGGCTAGATCACATCTTAAGCCTGCAGCGGCATCAGAGGTCGTTAATTCTCCTGGAATTGTCTATGGAGATTCTTACTCATCCAAATCATGGTTGTCCCAAAGGTGCTTTTTCATAAGGTAGCTAGATTTATTATTATTATTATTATTATTATTATTATTATTATTATTATTATTATTATTATTATTATTATTAATAATAATAATAATAATAATAATAATAATAATAATAATAATAATAATAATAGTCAATTGCAAATGGCGGCCTTACTAGGAACTGCTTCCATCCTGCAATGATATCTGTAATAACATCAAACATCCATATCTGCCTATCCCAGGTCCTTGGTAAGGACTCGATAGGTAGACAAAATGCCAAATCCAGTCTGAACATCTGGCTGACTGTGTGAAAATAATAACAATAATAATAAAGTTGGAAGGGACCTTGGAGATCATCAAGTCCAATCCCCTGCTCAGGCAGGAAACCCTATACCATTTCGGACAAATGGCTGTCCAGTCTCTTCTTAAAAACTTCCAGTGTTGGAGCATTCATCGCTTCTGGAGGCAGGTTGTTCCACTGGTTAATTGTTCTCACTGTCAGGAAGTTTCTCCTTAGTTCTAGGTTGCTTCTCTCCTTGATTAGTTTCCATCCGTTGCTTCTTGTCCTGACTTTAGGTGCTTTAGAAAATGGCTTGACTCTCTCTTCTTTGTGGCAGCTCCTGAGGTACTGGAACACTGCTATCATGTCCCCCCCTCGTCCTTCTCTTCATTAAACTAGATATACCCAATTCCAGCAACCGTTCCTTATACGTTTTAGCCTCCAGTCCCCTGATCGTCTTTGTTGCTCTTCTCTGTACTCTTTCCAGAGTCTCAACATTCTTGGAACTGAAGAAGCTTCTTGGATGAGAAGCGAAAAGTCTTCAAGGAAATGAAGTCCAGTTATCTTTTGAAAAAAAAAAAATCAACACCTTTGAGACAATTCTGCTGGGAAACTCATCTCCATCAATATGAACTGAACTGGCAATCCAGTTGTAGAATGTAGAATGTAGAAATAATATGAGAAAATTATTCTCTTCCTTCATAAACTTCATAAAAGCATTGGCACAACATAGGAGAACAAACCCATCAGGACAAGATTCAGCAGTCCGTCTGCATTTAAAAGACAAAGGCTACTTTTTTGAAGACAGCAAAGTCCACATTTTGAACAGAGAAGACCGCTGATTTGAAAGAGGGGTCAAAGAGGCCATCTAGGTTAAACAGCCCTCTCTCAACAGAGGAGGAAGGATACAACACCGTCTATCTTCAGTCTACCACAAGTCCTTTCAGCAGTTCCAAGAAGGCTCCACACCCATTTGCACCACTCAGGTGACCCTGAGGACACAGACAAGGCTCCAGGTGGCCTCAACGGCTCTCTAAAAGAATGCAAATGACCAGCTGTCTGCAAGGAGTATAAATCCGTCCATTCCCCATCATTCTGTCAGAGCTGAAGAAGCTGCTTGGATGAGAAGCGAAACGTCTTCCAAGAAAAACAAGAAAGTCCAGTTGCCTCCTGAAAAAGCATTTTTGCAATTCTCCTCCTTCACAAACCTTAGCTCAGTAAGGTGACAATTTTGTCTTGAAATAAAATCTTTGGTTTGGGTAGGAAAACAATTGCCACATTCTACAATATATTTTTCATGGGTCATATATTTGCAGTCACAAATCAGTTCTTGCAGATGTAGGTACTCTCCTTTCCCTTCATCCTTCCATGCTCAAATATCAGCATTTTTTCCCCCTAAAAAGAACAGTTAAGAGTGATTAAAAAAAACCCGGACCAGGAGACAAACCAGCGAAAGGACAATGAAATTGCTGGAGGATAAATTGTTCTTTGTTCCTTTCCACAATGTTGGATTTGCCCTTTCCTTGACAAGGTCTTGAGGAAGACGTAGTTTATGAGACACCTGAAGTAGTAATAAAGAAGCTACAACTTCAGAACAGTTGGGTGTCCTTCAGAAGCAGATAAGCTCGATTGCTTTGTGAGGATTATTGCGAATAATTTAAATGATGATTATTATTGTTGGTCATGATATAGTAAGAGGGGAAAGAAGAGGGCTAGAAGAATCTTCACCAATAGATAAATTAAAATGCAACCGATATGTCTGAGGAAATACCTTTTTGAAAAAGAAAATGGAAGCCAAGAAACCCTATGAATGAATGAATGAATGAATGAATGAATGAATGAATGAATGAATCCTGGACATGGTCTCATATTTTCTCTGAAAAGTCAAAATCTGCTCACTATTTCCTCATATGTGTGACTTTGACAATCAAATGATTGAATGATCTGTGTCAATCAACAGTAGTGGACAACACTATGCTTTCCTAGTGTATTGAACGGGTGATATTCAGTTCTATGTTGATGTATTGTGATGTATAGTTCTATCTAATGAAATGAAATTCAATGTAGAGAAAAGTAAGGCTTTACACTTCGGCAAGTGAAACCAAATGTACAGGTACCTATTAAGTGAAAGCAGTAACTTTGAGAGAAATCTTGGAATCCTAGTGGACAATCACTTAAATATGAGCCAACATTGTGGGGCAGCAGCCAAAAAGCCAACACAATCCCAGACTGCATTAACGGAGGGATAAAATCAGGATCATGTGAAGTATTAGTACTGCTTTATAAAGCCTTAGTAAGACCACACTTGGAATACTGCATCCAGTTTTGGTCACTACATTATATATATAAAAAGATGTTGAGACTCTAGAAAGAGTGCAGAGAAGAGTAACTAAGATGATTAGAGGGCTGGAGGCTAAAACATATGAAGAATGTTGCAGGAATTGGATACATCTAGTCTGGTGAAAAGAAGGACTGGGGTGACATAATAGCAGTGTTTCAATATTTGAGGGGCTGCCCCAAAGAAGAGGGGGGTCAACCTATTCTCCAAAGCACCTGAAGGCAGAACAAGAAGTAATGGATGGAAACTAATCAAAGAGAGAAGCAACCTAGAACTAAGGAGAAATTTCTTGACTCAATCTTGTTAATAAATCACCTTTCTTAACGGAGGTCTTCAACACCCACGACGTTGTGACCTACACAAATTCTGTTATGACCTATCGGTAAATAGATTTTACCATATCTGATCTGAGAGGATAGATTATAAGTGACAAATTCTGTTGAATGTTTGAGAAGACAGATTATAAACGGTTCTGTCCGAATGGTTATATTTTTATTCAAGATTTGGCAATATGGTTATATGGATATGAATGAGAACATTTGACCTTGAATGAGAGTCATCCTACCATTGAGAAGTAGTTGAGAAATACCACTGCTGACTTTTTGTGCTGAGCTTCAGAGATGTTCTCTCTTATCTTCATTGATCATCAGCTGGACCATTTGTCCAAATCAGAAGTGGACAGTCTACAGGGTCCCTCAGCCTAGTGTCATACAAATGAGAGAAAAGGGAGGACAAAGATGGTGTGAAGGATGGAAGATGTCAGTGCGTGCCCTTGTATTTATCTTCATGATGAACCAAAATGCTTCAAGTCTCCTGTTAGACAGAGAAGTAAAAAATAAATAAGTAAGTAAGTAAGTAAGTAAGTAAGTAAGTAAGTAAGTAAGTAAGTAAGTAAGTAAGTAAGTAAATAATAATAATAATAGTAATAGTAATAGTAATAGTAATAGTAATAGTAATAGTAATAGTAATAGTAAAGTGGGAAGGGACCATGAACGTCATCTAGTCCAACCCCCTGCTCAGGCAGGAAACCCTATACCATTTCGGACAAATGGCTGTCCAGTCTCTTCTTAAAAACTTCCAGTGTTGGAGCATTCACCACTTCTGGAGGCAGGTTGTTAATAATAATAATAAAGTTGGAAGGGACCTTGGAGGTCATCTAGTCCAATCCCCTGCTCAGGCAGGAAAGTCTACACCATTTCAGACAAATGGCTGTCCAGTCTCTTCTTAAAAACTTCCAGTGTTGGAGCATTCACCGCTTCTGGAGGCAGGTTGTTCCACTGGTTAATTGTTCTCACTGTCAGGAAGTTTCTCCTTAGTTCTAGATTGCTTCTCTCCTTGGTTTGTTTCCACCCGTTGCTTCTTGTCCTGCCTTCAGGCGCCTTGGAGAATAGCTTGACTCCCTCTTCTTTATGGCAGCCCCTGAGATACTGGAACACTGCTATCATGTCCCCCCTCATCCTTCTCTTCATTAAACCAGACATACCCAATTCCAGCAACAAAGCAACAAAAACAGGAACAAAAAAAAGCAACAAAAACAGGAACAAGAAAGAGTGAAGAGAAAAGAGAACTTGCCTGCATGGTGTCAGATGCAAGGCCCAATTAATTAGTTAGATTAAAAGGGAATGAAACTTAATCTTAATTTAAAATCCTCACCCTTGTTACGTGCTTGTGAAGCTTGTAAAGAAGGACACAAACCTTGAAAAGAGAAATTGCAGTGAAATCTGTCTGAAGTTTACTTTTTCCCTTTAAATATATGCCTTTTATATGACTTAAATCTATATATTTTTTTTGTGCCTTCACACTTAGCTCTCCTATCATAAAACATCTCTTTTGCAGCAAGGCCATCTTTCTGCCAAAACTAGAGATTTCAGGTCTCAGCAGAATAGCCAATAGAAATAGCAAAAAAAAAAAAAAATCTTTCTAGAGTTCCCCTTGCTGTATTTTGCATATAGTTGCTATAATAGTAAGGTTAGACAGTAAGGAAACTTTGTTTAATAATCAGTGAATTCAGTGACCATTCAAAGTTATGACAGCATTGTATGAGTGGTATTTAAGACCAGTCCTCAAAGTTCTGACCATCCCAACAGCCTGGCAGTCATGTGATCATGACCTGGCCACTAGGCAACTAGCTGGCACTTATAACTGTCCTTTCCATCTTCGTGGGTGAATAGAAGATTTCTATACCATAAAATCTTAGAACCATAAAGTTGGAAGAGATATTAGAGTATTCTACTCGAACCCCATCTTATTGGTCCTGTTCATAAAGCACCTTTTCCTTCAACCAATCATCTAGGACATGCATGTCAAACTCGCGACGTCATATGACATTGTGCAACACATCGCAACTTTGCCGGCAATGGGGTGGGTGTGGTTTCAGCATGACGCATCTGGCCCGCAGGCTGGCAGTTTGACATACCTGGCCTAGGCTGTGTGCTGCTAGCAACCTAAAATATACAAAGAAGGGTTGCAGGAATTGGGTATCTCTAGTTTAATGAAGAGAAGGACCAGAGGTGACAGGATAGTAGTCTTCCATTATCTCAGGGGTTGCCAGAAAGAAGAGGGAGTCAAGCTATTCCCCAAAGGACCTGAAGGCAGGACAAGAAGCAACAGATGGAAACTCATCAAGGAGAGAAGCAACGTAGAACTAAGGAGAAATTTATTGACAGGGAGGACAATTAACCAGTGGAACGGCTTGCCTCCAGAAGTTGTGTGTACCCCATCACTGGAGGCTTTTAAGAAGAGATTGGACAACCATTTGTCTGAAATGGTGTAGGGTTTCCTTATTGAGCAGGGGGTTGGACTAGAAGACCTCCAAGATACTTTCCAACTCTGTTATTCTGTTACTTTGTTATTCTGATTTGGCCAGCCATCCACAAGCCATGTTGATATACCTTCTAAGAGTTAGAATCTGGTTTTCTTCTTCTTCTTTTCCTTTTAATTCATATAATCAAAGAGCCGGAAGGAACCTTGGAGGTCTTCTAGTCCAACTGCCTAGCCAAGGCAGGAGTCCTCATACCATCCCAAACAAACGATTCTCCAATCTTTTCTTGAAAAGCTCCAGTGAGGGAGCATCCCCAACTCCAGAAGGCAAGTTGTTCCATGGATCAATTCTTCTCACTGCCATGAAATTCTTTCTTATTTCCAGGTTGGATCTCCCTCTGAGGAGCTTCCACCCGTGGCTTCTTGTCCTACCTCAGATGTGTGGTGAATAATAATTCAAGGGCCTCTTTCCTGTGACAGTCCTTCAAGGATAGCAAGATACTGTCAAGTCTCCCCTAAGCCTTCTCTTGATTAGGCTATACCAGGGGTAGGCAACCTTGGCTCTTTTATGACTCGTGGACTTCAACTCCCAGAATTCCTGAGCCAGCATGGCTCAGCATGGAAATCTCTCCATTTCTCCTCAGCATGGCTGGCTCAGGAATTCTGGGAGTTGAAGTCCATGAGTCATACCCCTGGGCTATACATATCTGTCTCCCTGAATCATCGTACGATTCAGCCTCCAGACCCTTGACCAGCCTTGCTGCTCTTCTCTGCAGTCTTTCTATGGACTTAGCATCTTTGTTATATCATGTCTTACCAAAGTCATCCATTCTTCAGTAGGCTCAGATAAACAACTTTCTAGTTGAGAGTGGAGGTTTGTTCTCTGAGCTTCTGGGTTGGTTTCCGCATGTTTCATTACCAGGCTAGCTAACATCTTTCAGTGGAACTTAGGGAATGCTAGTTTTGATGTTCTTCTGTATATAAGGTCTTTGTGTGGTCAGTAGACCTGGCGATGGGTCCGGTGATGGGTCCGGTGTGGGTCACATCAGGTGAGGGTTTTGTGATGGGTCTAGTGATAGGTCTTTTGAGGATCTCGTGAGGGGTCAAGTGTGTATTTGCCACTGTCACAAACTTTCTAATTATTCCCACCAGGCTCAAAACACTGGGATGACTTTCTCAGTATAGAGTAGACGTTCGAAGAGAAATATCTATAAAATTAAACCCTCCACCCCCCTCTACTAACCTTCCCTTGTTGTAAAACTCCAACCCGAGGAGCCCTGAATTTACCGTCGCTAATATACACCACGACAACACGGTAGACGTTAGCGGATCCGATTAAAGTTCCACTGTTAAAGAAAAGGATTTCTCCCCTTGCTTCTTTGCTGTTCACTCCCCACCTCCTGCTCATTCTTGGACTGGGGGGAGTGAGGTTGTTGAGGTGGGGAGGAGATAAAATGTCAAAGACGGCAGATGATTATAAATTAAAAGAGACAAAGGGAAAACAAGGGCAGTGAGGCACTGTCACACTCCGAAGCAGGAGCCGAGGTTGATGCTTAATGCCTCTGCAGCTGTGGGGTGGGGAAAGCCACATGCCGAGTGATGCCTGGGTGACTCATTTGTCTTCCTGTGCCTGGTGGAAAAAGAAATGCAGGTCGTTGAAAAGGATTAAGGAGGTTGTGGAAACTAATCTAGGGCAGATCACTTCAACAAAGCCATGGTGTTTCTTGAGACATCTCTCTTGATGGAGAAACTCCAAATTCTCTTTAAAATTATCTTGGATTTCTGTGCTCTGAAGCTCTAGAGATCAGAGGAAACATCTAGGAGAACTGTCCTCCTCATCATCATCATTGTCGTCTTTGTCGTCGTCCTCCTCCTCCTCCGCCTTCTTTTCCTCCTTCTCCTTTTCCTCCTCCTCCTCCTTGTCCTCCTCCTCCTCTTACTTGTCCTCCTCTTCCTCCTCCTCCTCATTGTCCTCCTCCTCCTCCTCCTTCCTCTCCTCCTTCCTCTCCTCCTCCTCCTTCTTCTTTTCCTCCTTCTCCTCCTTGTCCTCCTCCTCCTCCTTGTCCTCCTCATTGTCCCCAACGTCCTCCTCCTCCTTCACCTTCTCCTCCTCTTCCTCATCCTCATTGTCCTCCTCCTTCTCCTCCTTCCTCTCCTCCTTCTCCGTTTCCTCCTCCTCCTCCTCCTCCTCCTCCTCCTCCTCCTCCTCATCGTCCTCATCATCCTTGTCCTCCTCCTCTTCCTTCTTCTTCTTCTTCTACTTCTCCTCGTCCTCCTCCTCTTCCTCATCGTCCTCCTCCTCCTCGTCGTCCTGTGTCCAGATCAAACTTTGGATTGCCAAAATGGAGCCACCTTCTTAGCTTTGTCATTGGCCAAAAGTAAGTCACTATAGGTACAAGTTTTGGTAGTAACCGACATATCAGCAAATGGGCCAGGCTCTGAGTCTCTCAGCATTCACACAGTGCGTTGTTGTCTGCTAACAGCCTCCACTTGGGCATATTGGTGTTACACTTAGGCACTCCAACCCTCAACCTGATCTTGATCTTGAAATTACTTAAATTATATTATTCAATTGATTATCCAACTTGGTTTTAAAGACCTTCAAAACAGGAAATCTTGCCAGGTTCCCATTGTTTCATGATGCATGTGTCTAGATCCAGCATGTCTTCCTAAAATGACATCTCATGATGAGAACCATTTTACTGTAGTGGTTTAAGGCACTGAGTGAGAAACCAGGAGGTTATGAATTCTAGTCCCACCTTAGCCACAAAAGCCAGCTGGGCCAATCACCAGAAGATGGTGAATTCTAGTCCCACCTGAGCCACAAAAACCTAAGTTCTAGTCCCACTTCAGGCATGAAAGCCAGCTGGGTAGCTTTCAGCCAAGCACCAGGAGATGGTGAATTCTAGTCCCACCTTAGGCACAAAAGCCAGCTGGATGACTTTGAGCCAATCACCAGGAGACTGTAAGTTCTAGTCCCACTTTAGGCATGAAAGCCAGCTGGGTGGCTTTGGGCCTACTCCTCTTAGCATGGAATAATAGTTCTCTCTCTCTCTCTCTCTCTCTCTCTCTCTCTCTCTCTCTCTCTCTCTCTCTCTCTCTCTCTCTCTCTCTCTCTCTCTCTCTCTCTCTGTGTGTGTGTGTGTGTGTGTTGATAGACATTGCTTGAAACCACCAGGTTGAATGGAGTGCCTACAATTTGAGAGTAGTGATAGGGCTAGCCAGCCTCTCTATCAAGGGAGGCCAAAGTCCTGTTCATCCCTCAGGAAAAGAAGGAAAAGAAAAAAAAGAAAGAAAGAAAAACAAAACACACCATGCTTTGTTTACACACAGCATCATCTGAATGCAATTTGAGCAATCCGCTTCTCATCTAGTTTAGGCTGTGCTGATAACGGCTTCAATTTATACAATCAGGGCTCAGTGCTGAGAGCCGTCGCCTTCCCCTACATCAAAGGTAATTATTATTTTTATAGTTCAATTAGCAAACATTACGTTTCTGCTTCCCTCACTAAGATGGCGCTATCTAATTCAACAATAGAACACTTTATTCCCACTCCGGTCCCAGGGACACGATGTTACGATAATGGGCTCCGTAAGACCCATTGATTCTTTCCAAACAACTCGGCTTCCCAAGTTTTCTTCATTCAATCCGACTTTAAAAGCATTTCCCAGCGAGATTATTCGTTGCCCGGCTCCCACGCTACCTAATCACATGGAAATATAGATATTTACTAGAGGCCAGCAGGCAAAGATGTAGATCATTATTTTGAATCAATGGGAGTGAAAGAGTAATTTTGGGCTTGAAGCTCAGAACAGAAGTGTTCACACATCAAGAAGCCGTATTTCTTCCGAGCCAGGAATTGTATTCTTCCATCTTTAGGGACGAGTCAGAAGGAGTTCAGACAACTGCCAGGTGGCCCGATAGAGCAAACAAATTAATCTTCAGGAAATACACGTGGCTGGAAGAACCATTGAGGAGCTGATGGACAGAGTTTCTTTTTTCTTTTTTAACTCATGCAGGGTGAGTGTCCCTCAACCCCCCCCAAAAAAATTCTGAAGTGATTTTATTGATTTCATTTCTATCTTGCCATAATAATAATAATAATAATAATAATAATAATAATAATAATAATAATAATAATAATAATAATAATAATAATAATGATGATGATGATGATGATGATGATGATGATGATGATGATAATGATAATAATAATAATAATAATAATAATAATAATAATAATAATAATAATAATAATAATAATAATAGTTGGAAGGGACCTTGGAGGTCATCTAGTCCAACCCTCTGCTCAGGCAGGAAACCCTAGACCATTTCAGACAAATGACTGTCCAGTCTCTTCTTAAAAACTTCCAGTGTTGGAGTATTCACAGCTTCTGGAGGCAGGTTGTTCCACTGGTTAATTGTTCTAACAGTCAGGAAGTTTCTCCTTAGTTCTAGGTTGCTTCTCTCCTTGATTAGTTTCCATCCGTTGCTTCTTGTCCTGCCTTCAGGCGCTTTGGAGAATAGCTTGACTCCCTCTTTTTTGTGGCAGCCCCTGAGATATTGGAACACTGCTATCATGTCCCCCCTCATCCTAGTCTTCATTAAACTAGACATACCCAATTCCAGCAGCCTTTCCTTGTATGTTTTGGCCTCCAGTCCCCTAATCATCTTTGTTGCTCTTCTCTGCACTCTTTCTAGAGTCTCAACATCTTTTTTACATCGTGGTGACCAAAACTGGATGTAGTATTCTGTTCTGGTAAGCACTTGAGGGCTATCTTTTCAGCTTAATATATCCTGAACAGTTTAGGGGGTTCTTGTGATTTCATAAAAGTTTCTCTCAAACCCACCCATCCTCATCCCATCCCCTCTCCTCCTTTTTCATCTTTACCTTTCCTTTCCTTTCCTTTCCTTTCCCTTCCTTTTCTTTCCTTTCCTTTCCTTTCCTTTCCTTTCCTTTCCTTTCCCTTCCCTTCCTTTCCTTTCCTTTCCTTTCCTTTCCTTTCCTTTCCTTTCCTTTCCTTTCCTCCAATGGAAGATCTGAAAACCAGATTAGGAATGGATCATTATGGAGAATCTTTATCTATGTGGTCATTAAAAATCAATACTGCCTTGGTTGCACCTAAGCAATCAATATTAAATAAAGAGTATAATACAGATACTGAGGCTTCAGTCATCTTTAGAAGACAATTCAGGTGAATTTGACCATACCTGAAGCCTCCCTTGAGAACCTCTGGAAGGAAATAAAAGACAAAGGGCCAGATTGGGGCCTTCCATATCTATTTCCAAAATAGACCCATTACTCTAAATTAACCTATTATTCAAAGCATCCAAAGGCAGGACAAGAAGAAATGGATGGAAGCTGACTAAGTAGAGAAGCAACCTAGAACTATGGAGAAATTTCCTGACAGTTAGAACAATTAATCAGTAGAATGGCTTGCCTTCAGAAGTTGTGGGTACTCCATCACTCAAAGTTTTTAAGAAGAGATTGGACTGCCATTTGTCTGAAATGGTATAGAGTCTCCTGCTTGAGGAAGGTGTTGGTCTAAAAGACTTCCAAGGTCCCTTCCAACTCTCTTATTCTGTCATACTTATCCTATTATACCAATAATGCAGTTATAAGTAATATTTGTCAGTACTCACTGTATCGTTCGCTATCATTGCTGGATCAAGTAATAAGTAGAATCCATCAGCTGTCATAGATCGCGTTATATGAACTTAAGAATGTTTGATCCGTCCAAGGAAATATCTAAATTCAAATACATGCACTGATTCAGAATTTTTTAAAGATTAATGCACAAATGAAGGAGTTTTTTTTTTTATCCTTGAGATTGATGGATAAACAGTTGGCAAAACAAAAAATCATGGAATTTTTTTTTGTATATGATAATTGCAGCAATATTATTACATGCATAAAGGTAGAAAGACTTAAGACTACCCATAATGGAGAAATGGCTGGTGAAGATAGTGGAGCTGCTGAGATGACTAAATTGACTTCTTTGTTAGAGAAAAGACAACATTTACATTGACTGCTGACTGGAAACCCTTTATGGACGTTTTGCCTAAACCAGAAAAAAAATGAATTTATGATTTATGGTTTTGATGACTAGACAAGAGAGATTGTAGAAAGAAGAGAGTTATGGAAGAGCCTAAGAAGAAGAGGTAATTTTTTTAAACTCTCCTTATAACAGTTGTAAAGAAGATAAGAACATAATTCTTTGTATTTTTTTTTCTTTCTTTTCTATTTTTCTATATATCTCCCCCCCCCCAACTTTTATTGCACTTTTAAGAGAGAATGGCTTTTTCTATTGCCCAGATGATCAGAATCAATAGGTTAAAATGACAAGGAAGTTATACTGGACTTCAGGGGGAACTTCTTGACTGTAGGACCTGTCAGTGAGTAAAATAGACTGCCACATGAAAGGGGCAGGGGATCTTCTATCAGCAGAGCAAGAAGCAATGGATGGAAACTAACCAAGGAGAGAAGCAACCTAGAAATAACAGAAATTTCCTGACAGTGAGAACATGTCAAACATCCGAATAGAGAATTCAAAATCAAGGAACCTTCAAGGCTTTGGGGTGCCATAAAAGATCAACTTTGTTGAATACACATCTCAGAAATGAAGAAGCAAAACCACCTCTGGTTTCCCTGCGTGAAAATCTGCCTAGTTAACAATAGCTTTCCACATCCTCTACCCAGCAAGTGTTTCACATTGCCCAATCATACTCCTTTGGTTTGTTATGAGAACAGTCTACTTCTCTGTCAGACACCTGCATTAGTGACCTTGATTCTCATGGTCCATGGAAGGCTTCTTAGAGTCCCATTTCCTTCCCATGCTTCCTACCCCTCCCCCCTGTTTCTATGGCAAGTTGAGTAACAATAGAGGCATCTTAGCCATTCAACCTTGACAGGACAATTACTCAGTGAAATGGCTTGCCTTCAGAAGTAGTGGCTGCTCCAACACTGGAGGTTTTTATGAAGAGATTGTCTGAAATGGTATAGGGTTTGTTGATTGAGCAGATTGGATTAGAAGACCTCCAAGTTTCCTTCCAATTCTTTTATACCAGGGGTCTTCAAACTTGGCCCTTTTATGACTTGTGGACTTCAACTCCCAGAATTCTTCAGCCAGGTACGCTGGCTGAGGAATTCTGGGAGTTGAAGTCCACAAGTCATAAAAGGGCCAAGTTTGAAGACCCCTGTTTTATACTGTTAGCTGTGTGATCGTCTATCACAGATGCTCTAGTAGATCCAACATTGAACAGGCAACTGATCCATGTGACCTCTCAGACATATACCCACCCACCCACACACACACACACACACCAATTCTAGGTCTCTAACTAGCACTCTGGTTATCTGCGTCTTCCCATGAGATGATGGGACTTTTATGGCATTATAGACATCATTCTAATTATACCCAGGGCTTTCCATTCCCCATTCTTTGTGTGTCTGATGACACAAAGCTCATACCCCATTATTAGTGGACCAATTAGAGTGTGTGCTGGTTTGAAGGGAGCTGTTCTGATCACAGGCCCCAACAGCTGCTTCAGTATTGATTATGGCCAATTACATTCCTGCGTCATGTGCCACTGGTGTGCCACCCACTCCCTCTGTGATTTATTACCCCCAAGATTGTTCTAAGCAGCAAACCATTTGTCACTGTCAGAAGCGCAAGCTATAGATATGAGAATCTAAGCTACATCTCTTTGAGGATGGTCTCGTCACGCACAGTGGGGAGACTCCTATCAGGGACCGGGAAAATCTTGAGGAACTTTTCAGAGTGGACAGTTCATAGAATAATCTTTAGCAGCGCTACCTATGGAGATGTATCTATTATCCTCATCGTCATCTGAAAATAGCACATTGCATGAATTATGGATCGGTGGAGGAGAACTTAATCTGTACTGTTAGTTTAAGACAGGCATGTCAAACTTGCAACCTCACATGACGTCATGTGACATATCAGAACTTTTTCCCCATTGCCGGCAATGGGCTGGATGCGGTTTTGGCGTGACGCATCCGGCCAGCAGTTTGACATGCCTGGTTTAAGATGACAATTCCTGCTGTTTGGGGGACCATCCATTTGCCTGCACAATTCTTCTCTCATTTTGTTCCAGCCATGAGAACTGGGCTGGTCTAATGCTTAAGGTACCAGGCTATAAAGCAAGAACCTCTGAGTTCTAATCCCACTTTAAGCACAAAAGCCAGCTGGGTGACTTTTGGGCAATCACCAGGAGAAGGCAATTGATACCCAATTCCTGCAACCATTCTTCATATGTTTTAGCTATGTACTAACCTAGTGAAGAGAAGGACGAGGGGAGACATGATAGCAGTGTTCCAATATTTGAGGGGCTATCACAGAGAGGAGGGGATCAACCGATTTTTCCAAAGCACCTGAAGGCCAGACAAGGAATAACGAATGGAAACTGATCAAGGAGAGATTCAACCTAGAAATAAGGAGACATTTTCTCACAGTGAGAACAATCAACCAATGGAACAGTTTGCCTTCAGAAGTTGTGGGAGCTTCATCATTGGAAGCTTTCAAGAAGAGACTGGACTGCCATCTGTCAGAAATGGTGTAGGATCTCCTGCTTGGGTGAGAGTTTGGACTAGATGACCTATAAAGCACTACTAATACTTCATGTGATCTTGATTCTATCCCTCGGTTAATGCAACCTAGGATTGTGTTGGCTTTTTTGGGGGGGCAGCCACATGTTGCTAGCTCATAGTTAAGTGATTATCCACCAGGACTCCAAGATCCATTAGCTTGCTGAATTAAACTCATTAAATTGGATTAAATTCATTAGTTTATTGGATTATTGCAATGCGTTCTACATGTGGCTTTCCTGGAAGACCACCCAGAATCTTCAACTGGTCCAGAATGCAGCAGTGCACACAACAATCGGAGCCCCTAGATGTCCCTGTAACCCCTGTCTTGTATGATCTGCTGGTCATTACCTTTAGAGCTCTACATGCCACAGGCCCAGCTATCTATGGGAACTACCTTTCCCTATCACTGACCTTTAGGATCAACTGACTGGATCTCCTTGCAGTCCAAGGGACTCTCAAGAGTCTCTCTCCAACACCACAATTCAAAAGCATCAATTCTTCAGCACTCAGCCTTCCTTATGGTCCAACTCTCACAGCCATATATTACTAGAGGACAGCTTGTAAGTAACTTAATTTGAATAAAACAGATAATGTTCAATATGTGTGCAAATCTTTACGCATTCCTCTCTCTTCCACTTGAAGAAAGCATTGGCATGTTGTTCAATTGTTGTGTTTGACTCTTTCCTTGTTACCTTCTGGGACGAGGCTTCGTGGTATCCATAGCAGAACATCCAGATTCAGCCATAGTTTCAGTCCATACAGCATTAGCCTTGTGAACTCTCAAGCTTTCTCCTTCCATTATATATTCAAGATGGACAGTATTTAATATGTATTTGTTATGTATATGTAGGGGTGTAGGTCTATACATATGTTGTACATAGTATGTTTAGGTGTGTGTCATGTATGTGTTCCACTTTGAGAGCAGACAACTAAATTTCATTTTTTATGTGTGCCCTTGTGCCCACAGTAAAAAATGACAATAAAGGTTATCTTATCTTATCTCTTATCTTATCTTCATGACCCCATGGACCACAGAATGCTGGGCCCTACCATCCTCCAATGTCTCCTGGAGTTTCTCCGAATTCATGTTCATTGCATCAATGATATTATCTGAGCATCTCATCCTCTGCTATCTCCTTCTCCATTTGTCTTCCATCTTTCCCCACATTAGGGTCTTTCCCCAGGATCCTTCCTTCTCATTCGGTGGCCAAAGTATTTGAGCTTCAGCTTGTGGGTCTGTCCTTCCAAAGGGCAGTCAGATTTGATTTCCTTCAGGATCAACTGACTGGATCTCCTTGCAGTCCAAGGGACTCTCAAGAGTCTCTCTCCAACACCACAATTCGAAAGCATCAATTCTTCAGTGCTCAGCTTCCCTTATGGTCCAACTCTCCCAGCCATGTATCACCACTGGGAAAACCACAGCTTTGACTATGTCTCTATTTAACGCTTGTTGATTTTAATCGTTTTTATATTTGTGTTTTTTATTGCATTGTGAACTCCCAGAGTCACTCTGGGTAGCGAGATGAGGGGACAAAGAAATTTAATAAACAGACAAACAATAAATGCATCTAGATAACAATAACAACATTTGTTACAATTTAAGGGTTGTTGTTGCAAAGCAACATGCAGTCTCCAGCTTCTGCTGTGCGCGTAGAGGACAAAAATGAAGCGGACTCAGCATAGCTAACTGCGTTATGGTGTTAGAAGAATGTTATTACTTACAAAGATAAAAAATTTCCTGTGCATTTGAAGACATTGGATCAAATTGGATCAGTATAGATAAATAGGTTATCCAGTTTAGGGCACTGCATTCTTTATTGGGTTAAACCAGATCAAACTTACTGCACTGAAATATGGAATTTATGTAGAGGGAGAGACAGGGATATAGATACGGAAATAGCTATAGATCTATTTTATTTATTTATAATCAATTTAATTGGACCTGGCAGAGAGAATAATTTCATTTCCTCTTCTATATGACAACCCTTAAATCATTTGAAGGCTGTTTTCTTAAGTTCCCTTAGCTATGTTGGCTTAGTTTCCTATGTCTGCATCTTCTTGAGAGCTGTCCTGTAAGTTGCCCTTTTAAAGTTGTTCTAACCATAGTCTGGGGTGGTGTAGGGTTTCTTGCTTGAGCAGGGGTTCAGCTAGAAGACCCCCAAGGTCCCTTCCAACTCTGATAGTTTGCTATTTTGTTATAAGTTCGTTTTAAAAAAAACCTGTGGAATGAGAGGCAATTTGGTTTAGTGGTTAAGATACAGGATAAAAAAATCAGGCGCTCACGAGTTCTAGTGTTCCTAATGTGACATCTTAGGATGGCTGCCCGTTTGGCCTGGAGATGAAGGTAGCAGGCTAGAAAATGGGACACAGTGAATTCTAGTCCTGCCTGAGGCTTGAAAGCCAGCTGGGTGACTTTGGGCCAATCACCAGGAGATGGGGAGTTCTAGTCCCACCTGAGGCATGAAAGGTGGCTGGGTGACTTTGGGCCAATCACTAGGAGACGGGGAATTCTAGTCCCACCTTAGGAATGAAAGGTGACTGGGTGACTTTGGGCCAATCATTAGGAGACGGGGAATTCTAGTCCCACCTTGGGCATGAAAGGTGGCTGGGTGACTTTGGGCCAATCACCAGGAGATGGGGAGTTCTAGTTCAATCTTAGGCATGAAAGGTGGCTGAATGACTTTGGGCCAATTGCCAGGAGACGGGAGTTCTAGTCCCACCTTAGGCATGAAAGGTGGTTGAGTGACTTTGGGCCAATCGCCAGGAGACGGGAGTTCTAGTCCCACCTTAGGCATGAAAGGTGGCTGAATGACTTTGGGCCAATCACCAGGAGATGGGGAGTTCTAGTCCCATCTTAGGCATGAAAGGTGGCTGAATGACTTTGGGCCAATCATCAGGAGACGGGAGTCCTAGTCCCACCTTAGGCATGAAAGGTGACTGAGTGACTTTGGGCCAATCGCCAGGAGATGGGAGTCCTAGTCCCACCTTAGGCATGAAAGGTAGCTGGGTGACTTTGGACCAATCACCAGGAGACAGGGAGTTCTAGCCCTGCCTTAGGCATGAAAGCCAGCTGGGTGACTTTGGACCAATCACCAGGAGACAGGGAGTTTTAGCCCTGCCTTAGGCATGAAAGCCAGCTGGGTGACTATGGGTCAACCATTAGGAGACGGGGAGCTGGAGTCCTACTTTAGGCATGTAAGCTGCCTGGGTGACTTTCAGCCAATCACCAAGAGATGATGAGTTCTAGTTCTGCCTTAGGCAAAACAAAGCCAGCTGGGTAATTTTGGCCCCACCTCTCTTTCAGCTGAACTCACCTCCCAGGGATGTTGTTTTGGGGAAAACAAAAAGCAGGAACTTTATAAAGATGAGGTAATAATCTAATAAATCAGCTGGACACCAGCTTCCAAGTGAAGCCTGAACAGAGCAGAGATAACCAATTATTTCCTGCGTTCTGGATTCTGTTCTCTGGAGAGGGTCCAAACTGTGTCTCTTAAGCTAGCCAGGACTTTAAGAAGGCCAACGTATCTCTATATTACATTATTACACCGGTGTGATGAAGACAAATAGTTAAAACTCCCACCTCTCCCGCCCCTCCTACGCCATCCCTCCAGCTCAAAACCATTCCAGAGGACTCATTTCTTGAGGTAGCAAGGTCAGTCAAAGCTCATTTGGTCTTCAGCATCTCTGCCTGACAACAAACAGGCCAATTAATGTCAGTTGTCGAAACTAGGTTGTGTTCAGCGGAGTGAGGCCATCAAGGAATCACCGGGTAAGACTCACAGGAAGAAAATTGAGCTTTGAAAATCACCCTTGAATAGAAGACTCCAAGCAAAGCTGAAAAAAAAACAAAAACCCAACACCAACGTAGCTAAAGTTTCACCCGTTCTCTGTTCAAAATGTCACAGAAGCTTGAAGGAACTGAACTCAGTCAGTTCCACGAGGAACAATCTCACATCACGTCTTCTGAGCAGAAGTACAAAGGATGTTGGCTTTGCCCACCAACATTCACCATTCAAACATTTGGAGGAAAATTTGTTTTTAATTAATTAATTTTAATTAGGGGGCTGGAGACTAAGACATGGTTTTACATGAAGAGCAGTTGCACGAATTGGGTATGTCTAGTCTAGTGTAAAAGAGGACTAGGGGAGATTTGATAACAGTGTTCCAGTATTTGAGGGGCCATCACAAAGATGAGGGGGGGAAAAAAACTATATTCCAAAGCACCTGAAAGCAAGACAAGAAGCAATGGATGAAAACTAATCAAGGAGAGACCTGGAATTAAGTAGAAACTTCTTAACAGTGAGGACAACTAACCAGTAGAATAGCTTGTCTTCATCAGTGGTGGGTGCTCCATCACTGGAGGCTTTGGAGAAGAGGCTGGACATTCACTTATCTGAAATGGTATAGAATCTTCTGCTTGTGCAGGGAGTTGGACTAAAAGACCTTCAAGATCCCTTCCAATTCTGTTATTCTATATTCTATGTTGTACGTTCTAATGGTCATTCAATTTTAATGGTCATTGGGGGGGGGTGTCACACAGTTGCATCATATCACAAACAAAACCATTTGGAAGGCCTTCAAAGTCATCCCAATTCCAGGCAAAATGAGAGAAGCGGGACTGTGGTAGTATGGAAGTGTGGTGGAGAGCTGATGTGGAACGATTGTGAGGTGGGCACTTCCACTTAGCCCAGATGGATGGACTGCTTGCATGTAGACATGTTTGCTGTAGATGTACCGTGTTTCCCCAAAATAAGACCAGGTCTTTCTTTCTTTCTTTCTTTCTTTCTTTCTTTCTTTCTTTCTTTCTTTCTTTCTTTCTTTCTTTCTTTCTTTCTTTCTTTCTTTCTTTCTTTCTTTCTTTCTTTCTTTCTTTCTCCAAAAGAGGCACCAGGTCTATCATGTCCCCCCTCATCCTTCTCTTCGTTAAACTAGACATACCCAATTCCAGCAACCGTTCCTTTTATGTTTTAGCCTCCAGTCCCCTAATCATCTTTGTTGCTCTTCTCTGCACTCTTTCTAGAGTCTCAATATCTTTTTACATTGTGGTGACCAAAACTGGATGCAGGATTCCAAGTGTGGCCTTACCAAGGCCTTGTAAAGTGGCATTAACACTTCACATGATCTTGATTCTCTCCCTCTGTTAATGCAGCCTAGCACTGTGTTGGCCTTTTTGGCAGCTGCAGCACACGGCTGGCTCATATCTAAGTGATTGTCCACTAGGACTCTGAGATCCGCTTCTCATCCGAGAAGCTTCTTCAGCTCTGACTGGATGGTGGGGAAGAAGCTTCTCAGATGCGAGTGAAACGTCTTCAAAGAGAAAAAAGACAGTCCAGTTGCCTCATGAAAAAGCACCTTTGGGACAACCATGACCTGGATGACTGAGAATCTCCACAAACAAATTCTGAGCTACAATTGCTCTCTTCTAGCCAAAACACTTGTACATAAACATTGAGCAAACCCTCACAGCACTGATGATATAACCTAATTAGGTAATGAGATGTCTGCAAGAAAAGCCCGAGAATCTCCATCCATTTCGCTGATGATGTTACCTAGCATGGTGATAAAACCAAGCAGCCAGCTCGGAGAGTGAACCACCACCAACAATTTATCTCTCTCTCTTAATTATTTCTACTCCACCCATCCATCTTTCTTTGCCAGATAAAAAAAATGTTCGACATGACATAAGGTGTGCATTAAAATGATTGGCCGACAAGAATAGTCAATAGACAAAGAGCCAATAAACAAAGCAACACAATTTTTAAAAAAAGGTGAATGGGAGGCAGAAAGGGGAAAAAACAAAGGAAATAAACTACACATCGTAATCCCCTGAAAAAAGCCCATTTGGGATCCCTTTGGCATTTGAAATGCTTGTCAGATTTAACGTCTTCAGATCTGTTGTGAGGTTCACTGCAGGATTTGCCCTGTATTAATGCATTCGTATGTTATGTGTTAATTATGTGGCATTATTTCAGGTACAAATGCTACGTGGAGGGAATGGCATCATTTTATCTGAGGGAGGGAGGGGATGAAAGATGAAGTAGAAGGGAAGGGAAAGGAAGGAGAATGAGGGGGAGGGAGGAGGGAGGGAGGAAAGAAAAGAGAGAGGGAGGGACGGAGGGAGAGGAGGAATTGTGTATAAATGTTCTCTTGAATTTTAGGATAAACTGAAAGTGGATTTACTGTACCTACAACAGTATGTCATTGGATGTGAGATAGTCATTAGATCCTTCCTTCCTTCTTTCCTTCCTTCCTTCCCTCCCCCCTCCCTCCCTTTTTCTTTCTTTCCTTCCTTCCTTTCCTCCCTCCCACCCTTTTTTCTCTTTCTTTCTTTCTTTCTTTCTTTCTTTCTTTCTTTCTTCCTTCCCTCCCTTGTTCCTTTTTTCCTTCCTTCCTTTCTTCCTTTC
>NW_015388874.1:215782-226574 GCF_001527695.2 Protobothrops mucrosquamatus
CTCCTCCTCCTCCTCCTCCTCCTCCTCTTTGGGTTGAGTGTTTTTACCTCATCTCCTTTTGGGTTGGGAGTTTTTAAAAGCTCCTTCTTCTTCTATTCTTAGTTTGAGTGTTTTTACCTTCTTCTCATCCTCCTTTTGGGTTGGGTGTTTTTTCCTCCTCGTCCTCCTCCTCCTCCTCCTCCTCCTCCTCCTCCTCCTCCTTTCCCATTCTTCTTCCTATATACCTTCCATTCATGTTTACTTGTTTAAACAGAAGTAGGTGCAACTTAGGGAATACCGTTAAAATTGAGGCAGCTTCTCCCGCATTATTGATTATCATAAGAAAAGTCATTAGCATTATCGAATCTCCTCTGTGATGACAGTAATCAGTAGCTCCTTCCTAGATTACTTGGAGCAGTTTTGAAAGCTTTATGGCTTATTCCTGATGTAGATAAATGTTTTTAGATTCCGCGCTTTTGCCTTTCATGAATAAAAGGGTGATTGGAGAAAGGCCGCATTCATCATTGTGTTTATCGCCCCGAACCAACAAGTGTAATTTATAAACCAATAATACATATATATATATATATTTGCAGTGTGGTACATATGTTCTAAAAGAACGGATTAAATTAAAGGAACACCGAAAACAACAACCACAGACTAATACATCTAACCCCTTAAGGAAGTTCAAAGGACTCCAACTGTCATGGAAATGTTTCTACTTCTTTCTCTCTCAATCAAAGGAACAACATCATTCCTGTTAATACCAGAAGAAGAAAAAAAATATCAGTTAATGTCAGGCAAGAGTTTTCCCTTGCATTCATTGCAAGGATCATTCTGGCACACGGTATGCTATAAATCCATCATCTTATTTCAAGTATTTAGCTAAACGGCTTTTTTGCAACCGTTTATTATAATAATGACATTTTTTCCCCTTGTCGTATGTCTTTCACTTTTTTTTTCATAAAGCACTTTTTAATGTGTTTTTTCTCCTTCTCTTTGACAATGCATGTATTTCCACCATTATTATCTTTGTGTTTTGCTACTTTATTCCTTTTTAAAATTTTTATATAACTCTATCTCTTCTTACCTACCTCTCTCTCTATATATATATTTTACCTATCTATCATTCTATCTATCTATCTATCTATCTATCTATCTATCTATCTATCTATCTATCTATCTATCTATCTATCTATCTCTTCTTTCTCTTTCTTTCTCTCTCTCTCTTCTTTCTCTTTCTCTCTCTCTTCTTTCTCTTTCTCCTTTCTTCTTTCTTCTTTCTCTTTCTCTTTCTCCTTCTCATTCTCCTCCTTCTTCTTCTCCTTCTCTTTCTCTTTCTCTTTCTCTTTCTCCTCATTCTCCTTCTCCTTCTCCTTCTCTCCCTCTTTCTCTTTCTCTTTCTCTTTCTCTTTCTCTGTCTCTGTCTCTGTCTCTGTCTCTGTCCCTGTCCCTGTCCCTATCATCTCTATAGCATCCCACCCTCTGTCTATCTATCTCAATTTTATGTTCAAATTTATTTATATTTATTTAGAAGATCTACATGGCTACCTGCTCGCTCATAGCGACTGTAGGCAGCTTACAAACAGGAAAAACCCAAAATGGGGGGGACCCTACCCACCCATCCTGGTGACAACACACAATTAAATAAGCCATTTAATGGGCTTCATCACACTCTGGGTTCCCCAGGCCCGCTGGCAAAACCACATCTTCAGGGCCTTCCAAAAGACTGTCAAAGTAGGGTCCAGCCTAATTTTTACAGGGATGATGTCCCGAAGGGAGGAAGCCACTATGGAGAAGTTCCTTCTTTTGAGTCCCACCAGATGGACTTTCTTAGGGGATGGGACCCTCAACATTCCTTGCCTCCCTACTCTCGTGGGTTGGGTGGATGTGAGCAGAAAGAGACGGTCCCTCAGATAACCTGGTCCCAAGTCATGAAGGGCTTTCTAACATAGCAGGAGATAACATAGGAGCCATCTATATTAAAATTGTTAAAATTGAACAGCCCTTTCTCTCAGCAAAGGGGGTTAGATTCCACACTCATTTGGACTATTCAAGTGAGCCTGACGAGACAAATAAGCCTGCAGGTGGCCTCAACAACTCTCAGAAAGAGTATTAACAACCAGATGACTGCAAGGAACTGGTGCCTGCAAAGGGATATAAATTCCCCCATTCCCCACCAGTTAGTCAGAACTGAAGAAGCTTCTTGGATGAGAAGCGAACCTTTTTGAAACAAAAAGCCCCAAGAAAGTCTAACTGTCTTTAGGACTAACTTTAGGACTACCGATGCAGATACTTCTCCTTTGCACTGCACATCTGAATTTCCAATTGAGAAGTTTCCTTTTATTATTATTTTGAATCCTTATAATTATAACTAAGATCTTTTCATAATCACATTTCATTCTCCAAAGTCACAGATTTCTGTTTTAGGTATACCTACGTGGAAGGTCCATGTTTTGTTGGAAAGGCTCAACTGGAAACAATGGATAGCACATCCTTTAAAATATGTGCCTAGCAGTTCTCTGATGGAATCCATCTTGATAAAACTCAACATTTCATTGTCTATCTTGGTCATTTCCAACACTGTAGATCAAATCACACTTCATGTTGGCATGAAAATATGCAAGAGAGAAGCATTTTGGGACACAACATATAAACTGTGGCTGGCAAGATAAAACTGAGGAATGATGGCCTCACTGAAGATAGGATCAAGCAGAAAGATGGATCAAGCAGAGACATCTCGGTCTGGAGATGTTTATTTTCACAAACTGTCATTCCCCAAGCCCCCTCAGGTTCAAGCAGGTCAGTGATGGAAACGTGAAGTCCTCTTGAGAAATGTGGCACCAGAAATGAAATCGTTAGGAGGAATATCTCATGCATTCACCTTGAATTTCAGTTGAGTTACAATTAGGGAGACACTAAATTGCTATGTTCCCCTCACTTTCTCGTTATGTATGATCTTCAGGATGGATGGGGCCAGACCTTTCTGGGCAGAAGGTCTCCAGTTTCCAATTAGATGCTGAGTATATAAGTAACACTCATTTGAACCATGAGATAGAAAAGATATGGTGGATTTAAATTTTGGAGAGAGAGAGTGGGGGGAGGGAGGGAGAGAGAGAAAGAAAGCAGGAGTGAGGGAGGAGGAGGAGGAGGAGGAGGAGGAGAGGGAGGAGAGGGAGGGAGGAAGGAAGGAAGGAAGGAAGGAAGGAAGAAAAAGAGAGGGAGAGGAGGGAGGGAGGAAGAATGGCAAGAGAAAGAAAGAAAGAAAGAAAGGAAGAAAGGAAGGAAGGAAGGAAGGAAGGAAGGAAGGAAGGAAGGAAGGAAGGAAGGAAGGAAGGAAGGAAGGAAGGAAGTCCTGTTGAAATTACAGATTGTGGATGGATGAATGGATGGATATGATGGATGTTAGAGAGATAGCTAGACAGAAATAGAGATAGATAAATGATAGATAGATGATAGATAGATAGATAGATAGATAGATAGATAGATAGATAGATAGATAGATAGATAGATAGACAGAGAGAGAGAGAGAGAGAGAGAGAGAGAGAGAGAGAGATATGTAGACAACGAATAGATAGAAAGACAGACATATAGAAGATGGATGGATAGATGGGTATGATAGACAGATGATAGACAGAGATAAATTATAGATAGACATGTTGATGATGGGAAAAAATGGATGGATGGATGGATGGATAACTGTAAGCCATGCAAAACTGCTTGATAGCGACAGGTGTGGCTCATAAATTGAATAAACAAATGGAATAAAAAAAACAACAATAAAGGACCATATCTTAACTTTCTGCATCTGTTCAATGCCTTTAACAAAGGAGGGGGCCGGGGGAAGGAGAATAACACTTGAAGCAGCTCAAAGATTTCTGAAGTATTCAGGAGCCAAAAGAAAAAAATAAAATCAGCTGCTATAGATCACTCCAAAGCTTTAATAGCCAAGCATTCCGTTTGACATATCTGCTTTCCGGGGCTTCCCATTTGCAATAGTCAGTGGATTTAATAGCTGATCAGTACCGAAATGGCCAAGGACCTCTGCATTTCCACACTTAGTCACGATGGCACTCTAGGTTAAACCATCATTGGCTGAGCTTTGAAAAATGAGATAAATTAAAATTATTTTCTTGGTGAGGGCCACCGGCTTGGCAAGTAATATATGGAGGAGATTTCACCGATGTAATAGGTTGCATTAATTTTCAACCGCAAAAAAACCAAAAAAAACAATCCCTTCACTGATTTTTCTTTTTTTCTTTTTTTTCCCTTTAAAGATGATCGAAGGAGAGGAGAAGGATGGCAAGCAGAAAGACGCCAGCTCTTTTAACGTGTGTGTGTGTGTGTGTGTGTGTGTAGCTTTTCAAAGAAGAATTCAGAAAGACTTATGGAGATGTCTTTCTTAGCGAGCTGAATTTATCCTTAAGTGTTTAGAAATTTCCATAATCCAGATTGGTTAGGCAGGGAGTCCTTGACTCACGACCACCCGGGAGCCCAAAATTTCTGTTACTAAATGAGACAGTTGCTAAGTGAGTTTTGTCTGATTTTATCATCTTTCTGGCCACAGTTGTTAATCACTGCAATTCTTAAGTTACTGACAGGGCTGTTAAGTGTCTGAAATGGTAGAGGGTTCACTGCCTGAGCAGGGGGTTGGACTAGAAGACCTCCAAGGTTCCTTCCAACTCTGTTATTATGAATAATAAGTAGCAGCTGAACAGTGGTCAACAGTTGATAATACCACTTTACAAGGCCTTGATAAGGCCACACTTGGAATACTGCATCCACTTTTGGTCACCACAATGTAAAAAAGATGTCGAGACTCTGGAAAGAGTACAGAGAAGAGCAACAAAGATGGTTAGTGGACTGGAGGCTAGAACATGTAAGGAACGGTTGCTGGAATTGGGTATGTCTAGTTTAATGAAGAGAAGGACGAGAGGCAGGGTTTTTTTTGTCATAGAACGCCCAGAACTGAGTTCCGGCACCTTTTGGGGATGGAACCTTGCAGGATAGGCAAGGCGGGTTTTATGACATGTGTGAATTCCCGCACCTTTTTTTTTTTTTTTACAAAAAAAGAACTGATGAGGGGTGACACGATAGCAGCGTTCCAGTATGTCAGGGGCTGCCAAGAGAAGAGGGAGTCAAGCTATTCTCCAAAGCACCTGAAGGCAGGACAAGAAGCGATGGATGGAAACTAACAAAAGAGAGAAGCAACCTAGAACTAAGGAGAAACCTCCTGACAGTTAGAACAATTAACCAGTGGAACAACCGGCCTCCAGAGGCTGTGAATGCTGCAAGTTTTTAAGAAGAGACTGGACAGCCATTTGTCTGAAACGGTATAGGGTGTCCTGCTTGAAAAGGGGGTTGGACTAGATGACCTCCAAAGTCCCATCCTCCATCATCATCATCATCATCATCATCATCATCATCATCATCATTATTATTATTGATCATCACACAGTCAGCCAGATGTTCAGACTGGATCTGGCATTTTTGTCTACCTATCGAGTCCTTACCCAGGACCTGGGATAGTCAGATATGGATGTTTGATGGTATTACAGATATCGTCGCAGGATGGCAGCAGTTCCTAGTAAGGCCGCCTTGTGCAATTGATTAATGGCAAATTTGTCAATGCCAATGGTGTTCAAGTGGTGCTCCAGTTGTTTTGGGATTTCACCCAAGGCACCTATTACTATTGGTACTACTCTTGCTTGTCTTTGCCACAGTCTTTCTATTTCTATTTGTAGGTCTTTGTATTTTGTTATCTTCTCCAGTTCTTTCTCGTCTGTTCTGCTGTCTCCAGGCACTGCCACGTCCACTATCCAGACTTTTTTGTCTTTCTTATCAACAATTGTTAAGTCCAGGGTGTTATGTTGCAGGAGCTTGTATGTTTGAATTTTGAAGTCCCAGAGCAGTTTAATTTTATCATTTTCTATGACTTTCTCTATTTTATGATCCCACCAGTTCTTGCTTACTGGCAAATGATATTTCTTGCAGATCTTCCAATGCACCATTGTTGCTACTTTGTCATGCCGCTGCTTGTAGTCAGTCTGTGCAATCTTCTTGCAGCAGCTTACCAGGTGGTCCACTGTTTCTTCAGCTTCTTTGCATAGGCGGCACTTACTGTCTGTTGCTGTCTTATCAATTTTGATTCTGTATGCATTTGTCCTTAAGGCTTGGTCTTGTGCAGCCAGAGTTAGTCCCTCAGTCTCTTTCTTCAACTTTCCTGCTCTTAGCCATTGCTAGGTCTTGTTATTATCTGCTTTCCCAGCTATTTTTTTAATGTACTGGCCATGTAGTGCTTTGTCTTCCCATGCCTCTATTCTGTTCTTCGTTTGGTCTTTCTTGTAGGCCAGTTTGGTCTCTCCAGTACTCAGTAAGCCTTCCTGATATACTAATTTCAGTGCATCTTCATCATTGTCCTTCAGATATTCTTCCAAAGCCATTTTTTCTTCTTCAACCATCTGATGTACTTGCAGCATTCCATGCCCACCGATTTGCCTTGGTAGACAGAGTCTGTCAATGTCACTGCATGGATGAAGGGCATGATTCATTGTCATTATTTTTTCTGGTCTTTCTTCCTATCCATTGCTTTTAGTTCTACTTGAGTCCAGTCCACTATTCCAGCTGTGTATCTAATGACTGGAATTGCCCAGGTGTTGATTGCCTTCATGATATTTCCTCCATTGAGTTTGGACTTTAAGATCTTCTTCACTCTCTTGATGTATTCACTTCTAATCTTTTTCTTGACTTCAGTGTGCTTGATGTTGTCAGCTTGAAGGATCCCCAAGTATTTGTAGTAATCTTCCTCATCCAGACTCTTAATGTTATTTTTGTGGGGCATCTTGATTCCTTCAGTTTTCACTTTTTTTCCTTGTTTGATAGTAAGTCTCCTAGAAGCTTCTAGAGTGATGCCTTAACCACTTAGATGCAGGTCATTAGAAGATCTCTGAAGTTTCCCTCTGCTCATCTTCTGCTTTCCCTACAGATCTATCTATGGAGATTCTCAGTCATCCAAGTCATGGTTGTCCCAAAGGTGCTTTTCCAGAAGGCAACTGGATTTTCTAGGTTTTCTTTTTTTTGAAGACATTTTGCTTCTTCTCAAGAAGTTTCTTGGACGAGAAGTGAAATGTCTTCAAAAAAAAACAAGAAAGTCCAGTTGCCTCCTGAAAAAGCACCTTTGGGACTGCAGATCTGTCCCTCTTTCCCTTCCCACCCCTTTCTCATGTCCATGTATTCTAATGCTGTGAAAGGATCATTTGTTCCACACAATTACCTTGATATGGTCACCTTTGATGTTACAGCTTTCCCTTTGAAGTCTTTAAGCAATCATTCAAAGCCATCCAGATGCCCTTTGTATTTGAAAAAAAAAATCCTTCTTGTAATACACCTCAAAGACCTATCATTTGGTTTACCACTTGTCTATTAAAGTGTCAAATGAAAAGAAAGAAAGATTGATATTCAGAATCCAGGTAACCTGTGCAGTAAGAGAAATGTCAGGTAAAGTATAAAACCGATAAAGGACTTACTTGATCCAAATTCCCCTTTTTACTTAAAGATGGATTATCCCACAATTTTTTTAAAGTAAGAAATTCTCTCTCTGCCTCTGTCTCTTTCTCTCTCACTCTCTTCCTTTCACTCTCATTTATCCACATATATCTATATATTGATCTTATCTGTCTGTCTGTCTGTCTGTCTGTCTGTCTGTCTGTCTGTCTGTCTGTCTGTCTGTCTCTCTCTCTCTCTCTCTCTCTCTCTCTCTATCTATCTATCTATCTATCTATCTATCTATCTATCTATCTATCTATATCTATCTATCTGGAGGCTAAAACATATAAGGAACGGTTGCTGGAATTGGGTATGTCTAGTTTAACAAAGAGAAGGACGAGGGGGGACAGGATAGCAGTGTTCCAATATCTCAGGGGCTGCCCCAAAGAAGAGGGAGTCAAGCTATTTTCCAAAGCGCCTGAAGGCAGGACAAGAAGCAATGGGTGGAAACTAACCAAAGAGAGAAGCAACCTAGAACTAAGGAGAAACTTCCTGACAGTTAGAACAATTAACCAGTGGAACAACCTGCCTCCAGAAGCGGTGAATGCACCAACACTGGAAGTTTTTAAGAAGAAACTGGACAGCCATTTGTCCAAAATGGTATAGGGTTTCCTGCCTGAGCAGGGGATTGGACTAGATGACCTCCAAGATCCCTTCCAACTTTATTATTATTATTATTATTATTATTATTATTATTATTATTATTATTATTATTATTATTATTATTATTATTATTATTATTATTATTATTGTCTGTCTCTCTCTCTCTCTCTATTTCTCTATCTATCTGTCTGTCTGTCTGTCTGTCTGTCTGTCTGTCTGTCTGTCTGTCTGTCTGTCTGTCTGTCTATCTATCTATCTATCTATCTATCTATCTATCTATCATCTATCCATTCATCTACCCAACCTGATGAATACTTAAACATATAGATTTAAGGGAACCATAAAACAAATACAGATGATTCAATGCCTTGCAAAAATATGAGTCTTTATTAATTTGCAGAATTTTTTTTAAAAAATATTTTTCTTCCACAGCGACTTTGCTCTGTTGCCTCGTAATAATGCTGGAGAAGTTTCTTTTCTAACGAGTCTAGGAAAGTCAGGGGTCTTCAGAAGGATTTTCCCACATTCAGAAGTGAAGAGATGGTGTCTTGAAAGTCAACTCCGAGGCATTTAGGACTATAAGCATTAGTACCAATATATTGGAGAGTAAGTACCTGGAGTCCACTACTTCTTTTTCAGCAAAGACATCAAATGATTTTGTACTGTTTTCCAGTCCAGACACCATATTTTTTTTCATGAATTTCAACTTCTGGACACTTTTCAAAAATGCCCCAAATCATTTGTGTTGCTAGAGGCAAGAATGCCCGAGTTAAGAGGTTGATGCAAAATGGGTCCCAGAGCTTGTACATAAACAGAGAGCAAACACCACTATCTTCTAGCACTGATGATGTTACTTAGCTGGATTATTATCTTATTATTATGTCTGCAAGAAAATAACCAAGCTCAGAGAGCACCAAGGGCCCCACAGTTCAACCCTAAACTACAAACATTTTCCTTTATTGATATGATAGCAGTCTTCCAATATTTGAGGAGCTGTCACAGAGAAGAGGGTCAACCTATTATCCAAAGCACCTGAAAGCAGGAGAAGCAACGGATGGAAACCAATCAAGGAGAGAAGCAACCTAGAACTAAGGCAAAATGTCCTGATGGCGAGAACAATTAATGAATGGGAAGACTTCAGAGGTTGTGGGTGCTCCATCACTGGAGGTTTTCAAGATGAGATTGGATGGCCGTTTGTCTGGAATGGTGTGAGGTCTCCTGTTTGCATAGGGGACTGGTCTAGAAGACCTCCATGGTCCCTTCCAACCCTGTTATTCTGTCATTCGGTTATACAGGATAGAATAGTACTGTACATAAAAGTAATAGCAACCTACTCCCTTCTAGCACTGATGATGGTACCTAGTTGGGTCATGAAATGTCTGCAAGAAAACAACCAAGCTCAGACAGCACCAACATCCTCCTCCTCCCTCTCCTCCTCCTCCTCCCTCTCCTCCTCCTCCTCCCTCTCCTCCTCCTCCTCCTCCTTCTCCTCCTCCTCCTTCTTCTTCTTGTCCTCCTCCTCCCTTCTACCACTGATGATGTTACCTAGTTGGGTCATGAAATGTCTGCAAGAAAACCACCAAACTCAGAGAGCACCAAGGACCCCACAGTTCAACCTGATATTACAAATTTCATCTTCTGCCAATAGACTAAGTATTTCCAGTCTCTTCTTTTTCCAAAATCTTCTTCCCATCTCAAACATGACAATTCACCTTGGTTCATGGGCAGACATCTCCCCTATAACTCCCAGCAAAGTTCTTGATTCAAAAGGCTTCATGGCAAAACCTGGAGCCGAATCGAGTTTCTAAGAATACAGAATGTTGCAGCCCGCATTTGAAATGAGAAGTTAATTAGGTTAGTTAGCTTCAAATCCTCCCCAATTCCTACAGAAGACTCCTTTTGAATCAAGATAAAGGGCTCTCCGTTCACTAATTTGCACTTCCTAGTTGCAAATCCCTTGAAAATTGCCAGTTTTAACATTCGGATTTTTTCTCTCTCTTTTTTTTAAAAAAGAAAGAAAATAAAATAAACTTATGTGATAGATCTCCATCTCCAGGATGAATCTTAATAGGGCCCCGGTCTAAAGTATAAAGGGAGCCGAAAATGCAAATTAAGCCGACATCCAGGGAAATCTTTGATTATGCAAATATATTAGTCTGATCCTGACTCAGATTACAGTGATCAGTTCTGGTCATCCCATTACAACATGAAACGTTGAAACACTTGACAAGGTAAAGAGAGGAAAGATGAGTTTGATCTTAAACTGCAGTTATATTGCATTAACGGCTTCCTGTGGTATGACCGGATTCTCCATCTTATTATTATTATCCGCATTCGTGGATGGGAGTTTAAGAAAGGAGATCAAATGGACAGAGTAATTTTTGTTTTATTTTTCTTCCCCAATTTCAGGGGACTTCTTTTGTCTTTCTTTTGATTTTTGAAAACAAAAATCACCTTTGCTTCAATATTATTCCAACATTAATCCATTCCTCTGATGAATAAGTATCAGGTATGAATAGGGGGCTGTTACGTATAAGCTGGGTTGACAAGATCAGAAATGAGGAGGTGATAAGCCGCCTGGGAAAGCCAAGGGAAATCATCAAAACAATTAAAAAACAAAAATTAGAATATTTCGGACATGTGATGCGACACCCAGAAAAATACG
>NW_015388874.1:226684-228882 GCF_001527695.2 Protobothrops mucrosquamatus
AAGAAGAAGAAGAAGAAGAAGAAGAAGAAGAAGAAGAAGAAGAAGAAGAAGAAGAAGAAGAAGAAGAAGAAGAAGAAGAAGAAGAAGAAGAAGAAGAAGAAGAAGAAGAAGAAGAAGAAGAAGAAGAAGAAGAAGAAGAAGAAGAAGAAGAAGAAGAAGAAGAAGAAGAAGAATAGTTTATGCAGGGGTGAAAAAAAATTAAAGGGATGAGGTTTCCTATCTCTGTTTAAGTCTCAGCCAAAACTGCTATTGCCTAGCCCCTAACGTGAGAATAAAGGTAAATCAGGCAGACATTCTTAACAAGAGTTGCACTCTCCTTCATTGGAATGTCCTGCTTAAATGTCCTGTTGGATTAATTAAAGCAGAGGAACTGTAAATCTCCCAATTTGGGTGGAAGAAAGACATGTTATGGAAGAATCTGAGAAGGGTTGATCTGCTGAAAGAGATTGTGGCATCCTTGGTGGTCTCTGAGCTTGATCCAGCACTGATCACTATAATCTGAGTTTTTCTTGAACATATTTCATTACCCAACTAGGTAACATCATCAGTGCTAGAAGGGAGTGGGATTTGTGGAGAGGAGGAGGAGGAGGAGGAGGAGGAGGAGGATCGTGTAATCCTTGGTGTTCTTGGCTCTTAGTTGTTTTCTTTAAGACATTTCATTACCCAACTAAGTAACATCATCAGAGCAGGTGTGTGTGCAGTTTGCTCCCTCATTATGTGGAGCAAGCTACTGTATGTGAACAGGGAGAAAACTCAAATCCCTTCTAGTGATGGCACTTCCCTGTGGAACATCATCCCCCACAGAGAGAAGATTAGCCCCCACTTTGACACTCTTTCAGAATTCCTGAAGACATACATGGCTTTGCCAATGGGCCAGGGATAGGATGGGGCCCACCTCATCTACATCTACATCTACATCTACATCTACATCTACATCTACATCTACATCTACATCTACATCTACATCTACATCTACATCTACATCTATCTATCTATCTATCTATCTATCTATCTATCTATCTATCTATCTATCTCTATCTCATATCTATCTACCTCTACCTCATTACCTCTACCTCTACCTATCTACCTTACCTACCTTACCTTACCTACCTTACCTTACCTACCTACCTACCTATTTATTTATCTATCTATCTATCTATCTATCTATCTATCTATCTATCTATCTATCTATCTATCTATCTATCTATCTATCTATCTCATATCTATCTACCTCTACCTCTACCTCATCTACCTCTACCTCTACCTATCTACCTTACCTACCTTACCTACCTACCTACCAAAATGCTGACTGTGTCAAACCAGTTAGAAAGGGCTGTAAAGCACTGTGAAGCAATATATAAGTCTAACTGCTATTGTTATTCCTTCCTTCCTTCCTTCCTTCCTTCCTTCCTTCCTTCCTTCCTTCCTTCCTTCCTTCCTTCCTTCCTTCCTTCCTTCCTTCCTTCCTTCCTTCTTAGCTGTGATGGCACAGTGGCTAGAATGCGTGCAAACTCTGTCCACTGTCCCAAGTTTGATCGTAACTGGCTCAAGGTTGACTCAGCTTTCCATCCTTCCCAAGTCAGTAAAATGAGGACCCAGATGGTTGGGGTCAAGGTGCTGACTCTGTAAAGCACTTAGAGAGGGCCGTAAAGCACTATAAAGTGGTATATAAGTGCTATTGCTATTGTTAATTTCTAGATCTACCATCTGGGCCTTGTCTGGACCCATTGCAGCCACTGAGTAGGCCACCTGTTGCAGCTGCTCTTCTAAATAGCAAAATTAATGCATATTTTTTGGGGGGAGGGGAAATGCTCATTGTTTTTGTAAAGACCACACACAAGATTATAGGCTATATGCCATGAAACCTTTGACAGGTCTTTCACCAAGTACAAATAAACAGCCACCGATCGTCAATATCTTCCATTTTGTATACCCTGTGCAGATGGAATTGATACTCTGCCACTAACGAGAGCGGAAATAATGGATTAAAATTTGGCCTCAAAGCATTAATCAGAGTGATGAATAGGTTAATTCATTAATCTCAGATTAAAATGCAAGTTCTAAATTGGATTTTAATCACAGTGGACCACAGAAAAGAGGCTTTCAGTGGCAGCAATCTGCTGTTATGCATTTCTCACTTTTCAAATTCTCCGATGGGGTTCAGGAAGGAAATGACTTAGATGGGACACCCAGCTGAG
>NW_015388874.1:229167-245799 GCF_001527695.2 Protobothrops mucrosquamatus
GCCCTCAAGACATGGCTTTTCCAGCAAGCGGGCCTGACCTAGGGAGGATTTTAGTTAGGGATGATTTTAATATAATTTTAATTACGACACAGCTACTAATATTTGGCTTTTAATTTGGTCTTAGAGGGGTTTTTATTTTGGTATTTATTTATTTTATTTTGGTATTTTATTGTTACTTGTTTTTAATATGCTGTGCACCACCCTGAGTCCTTCGGGAGAAGGGTGGTATATAAATCAAATTAATAATAATAATAATAATAAAATGAAAGAGAAGGAAAGAGAAGAGAAGGAGGGAGGGAGGAAGGGAGGAAGGAAGGAAGGGGAAGAGGAAGGAGGAAGGATGGAAGGGAGGGAGTGAAGGAAGGAGGGAGGAAAGATATCCAAAATATCTAGAAAGGCCCACAGGAAGGTAGGTAAGTAGGTAGCTAAATAGGTAGGCAGACAAAAAAAAGAAAGAAAGAAAGAAAGAAAGAAAGAAAGAAGAGGGGAGGGAGAGGGGGAGGAGGTAAGGGAAGAGGACTCAGAGGAAGGGAAGAAGGAAGAAAAGAAGGAAAGTGAAGGGGGGAGAGGAAGAAAGGATGCAAAGGGAAGGGAATCAGAGGGAGGAAGGAAGGAAGGAAGGAAGGAAGGAAGGAAGGAAGGAAGGAAGGAAGGAAGGAAGGCTGGCCCTTAACCAAGGCCAATAAAGTTGAACAGAATGGATGTCTAAGTAAATCTCTCCCTTTAGACACCCGATATTGTGCATTTAACATTTGGCCCGTCCTGTCACCCTGCGTCAATGAGGACCTCAGTCTGGACCAGAGTCCCATGGTACAACTCTTCTCTGTGTTTCAATTTTTCTTCCTCTAGTAACACAGGTCAAGGCTGGTATGAAAAAAAGAAAAAGAAAAAAAACACCCACCACCCAGTCTTTTCTGCTCAGCTGGGAGCATCTGAGCATAACTTGACAAGCACTGGGTAGCTTCCCATTCAACAGGGTCAGGCAAGGGATGTCAAAATCGCAGGGTCAAACCCATCCGAAGAACACTGAAATATTCAACTGAAGCCAATAAAAAAAAGCAAAAGCAAAACAATAATAATGCAAACCAGGCCCCGAAGAATACATTTATCCCCGGGAGCAGCCCAAGGTTAAGTGCTTTAACTGTTTTCCACTTTAATGTCAATCATTTGAATCTTTTCAGGAAAAGGCCAGCAGTTTTACTGTATTTTCTGCTCGGTCCTGGCCATCGGGAGTGATGGAACCGAAAGAAATGCAGACACTTTTTTTTTGGGGGGGGGGGGTTATAAATTGTGTTTTGCCAAGCAAAAATGCTGCACAGTAATGCTTGATAGAAGGTTTCCCCTGCCCACTTTTGCAATTTTCATTTTTTCTCCTTTATCCAAGGAGGAACCAAATCGTTCCGAAAAACACATTAAGGGTCAATGACAAAGTCATAGGAAAAAAAGGGTGGCATTTGGAAATATTTTTCAGACGGTGTCCTAGATCTTGCTTTTGAAAATCCATCCTCCCAATGCAAAATTAAGGCAGAGGGGACCAAGGCAGCAATCCTTTGCAGAATGCTAAAAACCAACCTATTTCGTTAAGACCCAATAGTGTGAGTTCCTTTGGCGATAAATCAACCGCCTGGAATGTTACTTTTTTTGCCATTCTCATTTTTAAAGGTGTTCCGTTCAGTGCAGCCACACTTGGAATACGGCATCCAGAATGTATATTTAAAAAATTTGCTGAGATTCTGGAAAGAGCACAGAAAAGAGCAACAAAGATGATTAGGGGACGGGAGGCTAAAATATACGAAGGTCAATAGTAACACCACATTATGATGTTGTCCCGTAAAGGATGCAAAGGATGTAACTTGCATACAGCTTGACTCATGATATAATTTGCACCCTGGCCCCATATGCATATCTGCTTTTTCGAAGATCTGGAGACAGTTATGTACCCACAGAAGAGAATATTTGTGGCTCAGGATTGGTAGAGTGCGGTCCGTGGTGCTCTCTGAGCTTGGGGGTTTTCTTGCAGATGTTTCATGATCCAACTACAGAGAAGAGGAACAAAGATGATCAGGGGAGTGGAGGCTAAAACATACAAGGAACAGTTGCTGGAATTGGGTATGTCTAGTTTAATGAAGAGAAGGACTAGGGGTGACATGATAGCAGTCTTCCAATATCTCAGGGGCCACCACAAAGAAGAGGGGAATCAAGCTATTCTCCAAAGCACCTCAAGGCAGGACCAGAAGCAATGGGTGGAAACCAGTCAAGGAGAGAAGCAACCTAGAACTAAGGAGAAACTTCCTGATACTTAGAACAATTAATGAGTGGAACAACCTGCCTCCAGAAGCTGTGAATGCTCCAACATTGGAAGTTTTTAAGAAGAGACTGGACAGCCAGTCCGAAATGGTATAGGGTTTCCTGCCTGAGCAGGAGGTTGGACTAGATGACCTCCAAGGTCCCTTCCAACTTTATTATTATGGATCATCGCACAGGCAGCCAGATGTTCAGACTGGATTTGGCACTTTGTCTACCTATCGAGTCATTATTATTATTATTATTATTATTATTATTATTACTACTACTACTACTACTACTACTACTACTACTACTACTACTATTATTATTATTATTATTATTATTATTATTATTATTATTATTATTATTATTATTATTATTATCTAAGGATGGAGGAGGAGGAGGAGGAGGAGGAGGAGGAGGATTGTAGGGTCCTTGGTGCTCTCTGAGCTTGGTAGTTTTCTTGCAGACGTTTCATGACCCAACTAGATAACATCATCAGTGCTAGAAGGAGGGGGGACAAGGAGGAGGAGAACTGTGGGATCCTTGGTGTTCTCTGAGCTTCTTTGTATTCTTGCAGATATTTCATTACTGAACTAGGTAACCTCATCAGTGCTAGGGAATTGTTTTAACAGGTTTTTAGTATTCTTAATTGAGATGCATTTTCTGAATTGTAAGCTGCCCAGAATCATTCACTGAGATGGGCAGGTAGATAAACTGAATGAATGAATAAATAAAAACGGTCACCTTTGTGTGAACCGGGCACAGCATTTGTTTCATAAATAAGTAACGTTTGTTTAATAAATACATAAAATCAATAAATCTATTAAGATAATTAAAAAGACGAGCTCAGCCAGTCATCAGATTTTTTTTTTAAAAAAAAAATGCTGGGCACCCAACAGATCTGGAGGGTTTGTTTGGGCAGAAGGAAAGTCAGTTGGTGTTCTCAACGATTGTCTGCTCTGTATAAAATGCATTAACTGTTGTGCAAAAGAAAGAAAATAGAAAGAAAAGGCTGAAGCTCTTAAAAGGTATGCCACAAGGTATGTCAAGTTAAAAAAATAATGTTTGGGGGTGTATAATGGATCCCATGCTTTTCTTCAATCCCTTTAACCAACCATAGCATTGTTGTCCTGTGGCAGAGGGCAATCTACTTCACGGGTGTCACACTCACAGCGTCACGTGATGTGTCGTGACATATCGCTATTGTCAACGCTACAAATACTGTATATTCTTGCTTTGACAATATGCAGAACTGTCTGGTATTTTTATAGTTAAATCAGGCAACAGTGAAAGGGGAGGAGAATAAGGAAAGCCCGGGGAAAAAGAAACCGGAAGTAAATCACATCTTCCAAGTGAATTGGAAGATGTGAACCATGACCCCAAAATAGGGGAGGGAAAAATGCCTGGAATGTATGTGCAACGGAAAAGAATCTCAGATCTAAGCATTTCCACCATGCCGTACTGACATCTCTGTAACCTTAATAAATGTTTTTAGGAAAAAAATATGCCTGAAAGTCCTTTTAAGTGTTTCGTTAATCAGACACATGACATCTATTTTTTTCGCATAGCCGGAGATGGAGTGGGCACTGCCTACGCATGATGCAACCGGCCCACGGGCTAGCAGTCTGACACCCCTGATCTACTTGGTCCCAGGAAAAGGTCTGTCTACAAGGAAAACCTAGATCCCAAACAAAGGTGGCTAGGTAAGAGAAGAAAACCATGGTTTAGTTTTCCTTTTTTTTTTAAGGAATATGAAGCTAAGTCAACTCCTCCCCTCAACAGTTCTGGCATATTTATCACAGAAATAATCTTTGGATCTATCAACAGCAAAAAGAGCTATGATGGCGTAGTGGTTAGAATGCGGTATTGCAAGCTAACTCTGCCAACTGCCAGCAGTTCGATTGTTATTGGCTCAAGGTTGACTCAGCCTTCCAAGATTGGTAAAATGAGGCCTCAGATTGTTGAGGGCAATAGGCTGACTCTGTAAACCTCTTAGAGAGGGCTGTAAAGCACTATGAAGCGGTATATAAATCTTAGTATTATTGCTAAATGCTAATAGCCTTTTTTACCACTCCATAGTGCTTTACAGCCCTTCTCTAAGCAATTTACAGAGTCTGTATCTTGCCCCCAACAATCTGGGTCCTCATTTTTACCGACCTCGGAAGGATGGAAGGCTGAGTCAACCTTGAACCGGTCAGGATCGAACTGCTGGCAGTCGGCAGAGTTAGCCTGCAATACTGTTTTCGAACCACTAGGCCACCATGGGTCTTTATCATCTTATTTGGTTGGACTTTGGCTCCCCAGCACTATCTCATCTCTGAAACCTAGGAAACTGTCCGTTCTCCAGAGCTTTGCTCTAAACCAGTCCCAGCCCGCTCTCTTATAACTATTTGATCTTTATGTGCCTCTCCTCAGAATTATACTAAGTAATTAAGGAAAGGAGCTTAAATCCTTTTTTTCTTTTTAAGTGCACGGTCTATTCACAGAGAGCTTAAAGTAGATTGCGATTTTTTTTTTGTACAGTGTACAGAGCAAAGAGGGGCTGAACGAAGTTCATTTTCAGATGAAAACAAGTCCTCACTGGAGTTTTTAATGCTGATTCCCAACTTGGGACCTGGCCACTTTTTCTTCTCATGGACTGTTTAGATTTCTCTGTCAGACTTCAACTTCTCCAGGAAGGCCCATAGTTTTTGTGTGTGGAGGGGGTTTCAGATTTTTTTTTAATTCAAAAGTTAAAATACAAACTAGGCTTCATTAACAGAGGGATAGAACCAAGATCACGTGAGGTTCTACTACCTCTTTATAAGGGCTTGGTAAGGCCACACTTGGAATACTGCATCCAGTTTTGGTCACCATGATGTAAAAAAAATGTCGAGACTCTAGAAAGAGTACAGAGAAGAACAACAGAGATGATCAGGGGACTGGAGGCTAAAGCATATAAGGAACGGTTGCTGGAATTGGGTATGTCTAGTTAATGAAGAGAAGGACTAGGGGTGACAGGATAGTAGTTTTCCAATATCTCAGGGGCTGCCCCAAAGAAGAGGGAGTCAAGCTATTCTCCAAAGCACCTGAAGGCAGGATAAGAAGCAACAGATGGAAACTAATCAAGGAGAGAAGCAACTTAGAACTAAGGAGAAATTTCCTGACAGCTAGAACAATTAATCAGGGGAACAACCTGCCTCCAGAAGCTGTGAATGCTCCAACATTGGAAGTTTTCAAGAAGAGATTGGACAACCATTTGTCTGAAATGGTATAGGGTTTTCTGCCTGAGCAGGGGGTTGGATTAGATGACCTCCAAGTCCCTTCCAACTCTATTCTTTTGTTATTTTGATGAAATCATTTTCAATTCTTTCCTCCCAATAAGCCCCCATATTCCTCATCAGGTTTTGCAGAAATAAGAGCTCCAATGAGTTCAGGGGGTTGAGATGACAACTGCAACTATACCTTAGAGTTCCCCAACATTATTCTGCTTTGTGGACTGGACAGGTGGGGGAGAGAAAGGGCACAGTTCTGCACTTGCCTTCTGCTCCTGTGACCGGAGATGCACGCATGCGCTCGCCTGCAACATCTGCAGCCCAGTTCCTAAAAGCTCAAGGACCGGTAGTGATCCATAGCTCAGGGTTTGGTGACCCCTGCCTTATAAGGCAAAACTAGAACTAGAACTCACTATGTCCTGACAATTGGCCCAAAGTCACCCAGCCAGCTTTCATGCTTAAGACGGTATTCGAACACATCATCTCCTAGTGATTGCCACAAAGTCAACCAGCTGGCTTTTATGCTTAAGCCAGGACTAGAATTCACCCTCTCCTGGTGATTGGCTCAAAGTCACCCAACCGATTTTCATGTGTATGGTGGCACTAGAATTTACCATCTCCTGGTGATTGGCCCCAATCACCCAACCTACCTTCATGCATAGGGTGGGACTGGAACTCTGCATCTCCTGGTGATTGGCCCAAAGACACCTAACCAGCTTCCGTGCTAAGGTGAGACTAGAACTCACCATCTCCTGGTGATTGGCCCAAAGTTACCCAGCCAGCTTTCAGGCTAAGGTGAGATTAGAACTCAACATCTCCTGATGATTGGCCCAAAGTCACCCAGCTGGCTTCCGTGCTAAGGCGAGACTAGAACTCTCCACCTCCTGGTGATTGGCCCAAAGTCACTCAGCCAGCTTTCATGCTAAGCCGAGACTAGAACTCACCATCTCCTGGTGATTGGCCCAAGATCACCCAGCTGATTTCATGGCTACAGTGGGACTAGAACTCACCATCTCCTAGTGATTGGCCCAAAGTCACCTAGCCAGCTTTCATGCTAAGCCGAGACTGGAACTCCCACTCTTGTCATTTCTAAGGCAGCACCTTAACCACTGCCCCAAACTGTCTTCTCTCATCTATCCAGTTGTCCAAAGCAATCCTGGCCCTATTGACTCGCTCCTTTTGAAGAAGGACTTCTCCATTTCTATCACTCCTTCCTCCCTCCCCCCAAAGGCTGTAAATAGAAAAAAAAGAAGAGTCTTGGATTGCATTGAGATGAAAAGTGCCACTGAAATGGAAGGGAGAATTATAACAATTGGTTTCTTTCCAGGAGCAGTGGAGGCCTCTGCTTTCATCTTCTCCGTTCAAGATGGGGAGAACATTTTTTCGTTTCAGAAATAACAAGATGTGAGCTTTCCACTCAAAACTCAAATGTCAGCTTGCGAGCAGGGGAGGGAAAAAAAACATAATAGCGCGAAGCAAGAAGAAGAAGAGGACGGAAAAACCGAATGAGATTTGACTCTAAGGCACCAAATTGAATTAAAGTTTACCAGGGAAGTCAGTTGCCATTTAAGGTTTTTTGTGTCTCTCTCTCTCTTTTACTTTTGCCATATAATTCTAATGATACGGGACAAAGTCAACGGGCACCACAACAGGAAAACCAAAACAACACACACACACAAACACAGTTCATGGTGGGTCCGATTTCCATTTTGTTTTTTCAAATCAAGAAAAGCTTTTATTCACAATTCTATCCTTGTGAAATGGCAAGAAAATGCTCAGACTCTCTGCCAGATTGGAATTTACTTGTTTGTTTGTTTATTTATTGGTATCCCGTCTTAATTATTTTTTTACAAATAACTCAAGGTGATAAACGTATCCAACATAACTTCCTCCTCTTAATTCCCACAACAACAACAACAACAACAACACTCTTGTGAGGTGGCTTGGGCTGAGAGAGCAAGGGATTGGCCCAAGGTCACCCAGCTGATTTCATGGCTACAGTGGGACTAGAATTCACCCTCTCCTGGCAATTGGCCCAAAATCACCCAGTAGGCTTTCATGCCTGAAGTAGGACTAGAAATCTCCATCTCCTGGTGATTGGCCCAAAGTCACGCAGCCAGCTTTTGTGCCTAAGGCAAGACTAGAATTCACCATCTCCCACTTTCTAGCCTTAACCACTAGACCAAACTAACCAATATTTAATTTATCAGTGGAGACTCAGCAGCTACTAAGTGTTTCTCAAGCAAGAGAAGAAACTGGAAACCAGTTTGGGTTGCTCTTTCAAGAGACCTCGTTTTACGCAAGACCGTAATACCAGTCAAAATGCAGACCTTTTGAAATGGAAAAGATTAACATTTTTTTTTTTTAATCGATTCAAAGCGAAGACTGGGTGGTTTGCAACGAAGCATGAGAAATTCCATCTTATAGAGTGGAGGCATGCTTTTAAGACCCCAATTCTCCAATTCTACGTTATGGATTGCAAAATAAATAAATAAATCAGGTTACTGCCCCATTAAACGTAGATTTTTTTTCCCAATTTTTTAAGCTGCCCACAGACCCGTTTGAAAAAGCCCTGAGTCATGTTTTCTTTCAATTTAGTTAGTTAATAGCTCGCCTTTCATAAAACCATCACGCCCAATCAGAGAAATGCTTAAATCAATAGCGTGAGGCAGCCTTGCTTCACAAAAATGAGCTTTCAAATAAATATATACTGTTGAGTGATGTTTGGGTGGCATCAAATTTATACGCTTAATAAGGAAGCATCATTAACGGGCCCCAAACTTTATTTTGAGTCTGTTACTTTAGATCTTGGAATAGCACGCTTGGAATACGGGATCCAGTTCTGCTCACCACAATATATATATAAAAAATGTTGAGACTGTAGAACAGACATGTCAAACATGTGACGTCGCGTGACAGCACACAACATATCGGGACTTTTCCCCATTGCCGGCAATTGGGTGGACGCGGTTTTGGCGTGATGCATCCGGCCCGTGGGCCGGAAGTTTGACATGCCTGCTCTAGAAAGAGTGCAGAGAAGAGCAACAAAGATGATTAGGGGGCTGGAGGATAAAACATATGANAGGACTGGCCTAGGGGTATTTTAAAGGGGTTTTAAATTAAATTTTTAGTAGAAGCGGCCAAATTTAAATAGTTATTTTTAATCTTTTTAAATTTTGTATTGTATCACTGTTTTAAACTGGCTGTAAGCCGCCCTGAGTCCTCCGGGAGAAGGGCGGGGTATAAATTTAATAAAATCTAAAATCTAAAATCTAAAATCAAACACGTGACGTCGCGTGACAGCACACAACATATCGGGACTTTTCCCCATTGCCGGCAATTGGGTGGATGCGGTTTTGGCGTGATGCATCCGGCCCGTGGGCCGGCAGTTTGACATGCCTGCTCTAGAAAGAGTGCAGAGAAGAGCAACAAAGATAATTAGGGGGCTGGAGGATAAAACATATGAGGAACGGTTGCTGGAATTGAAAAAAAAAAAAAAAAAAAGGACTAGGCCGCAGTGATGGCGAACCTTTTAGAGACCGAGTGCCCAAAAACTGCCCCCCTCCACCTCCTGCCCTGCCCCCACTCTGCCCCCCCATCCCCCGCCCCGCCTGCCCACAGGACCACTCACCGCCTCCAGGGCCTGCTGCAGATCGCCCAGGCAGCCCAGCAGCGCTATGGCGGCCACACCCTCTGCCCACGCCCTGCAGCATCAACTGCATGATGGGGTGTGAGGGCAGAGTCTTGTCTACGCTGCCTGGCTGCCATGTCCTTGGCTGCGCTGCTCCGTGTGGGCCACGCTCGAGGGCGAGTCTCCTTCAGGGGGGCTGCTGGAGAGGAGGGGGTCGCGGGGGGAGGCAAGGCTGGGGCAACGTCACATGTGCCCACAGAGAGGGCTCCGAGTGCCGCCTCTGGCACCCATGCCATAGGTTCACCACCACTGGACTAGGGGAAACTAGAGGCTGCCAGAAAGACGAAGGTCAACCTATTTTCCAAAGCACCAAAATGCAGGACAAGAAACAATGGAGGGAAACTAATCAAGGAGAGAAGCAACTTAGAACTAAGGATAAATTACTTAAGAGTGACAGCAATCAACCAATGGAACAACTTACCTTCAGAAGTCGTGAGTGCTCCATCATTCGAGGCTTTCAAAAAGAGACAGGACAACCACTTGTCTGAAATGGTATAGGTCTCCTGCCTGAGCAGGGAGGGGGTTGGACTAGAAGACCTCCAAGGTCCCTTCCAACTCTATTATTCTATGTTCTCTCTGGAGGGAGTGGAGGATAGCAAGCTTTCAAATGCTGAACGATACAGATGTTTCGTATAGAAAGGGAATGGGCCCAGATGATATCCGCCAATGCTTTTTGTTTACCAGTTTTGTTATCTGCCTAGAATTTCTCATAATTATGGATTTAGTGAGCACCGGGCTGAATCACGCTGTAATGAAATATTTGTCATTCTGTATAACAAATGTCCTGTCCCAAGAGAGCTTTTGCAAAATGCAACTGGACTTTCTTGCTTTTTTTTTTTTTTTTTGCTTGAAAGCATTTCGCTTCTCACCCAAGAAGCTTCTTCAGTTCTAAATGAGTGGTGGGGAATGGAAGGATTTATATGCTATGCAAGCATCTGTTCATTACAACAATGGATGGAAACTGACCAAAGAGAGAAGCAACCTGGAATTAAGGAGCAACTTCCTAACAGTGAGGACAATTAACTAGTGGAACAGCTGGCCACCAGAAATCATGGGTGCTCCATCACTGGAGGTTTTTAAGAAGAGACTGGATAGTCACTTGTCTGGTATAGGTATTCCTGCTTGAGCAGTGGGTTGGACTAGAAGACCTCCAAGGTCCCTTCCTATTCTATTACATTCCATTCCATTCCGTTCCATTCTGTTCCGTTCCATTCCGTTCCATTCCCTTCCCTTCCCTTCCCTTCCCTTCCCTTCCATTCCATTCCACTCCACTCCACTCCACTCCACTCCATTCCATTCCATTCCATTCCATTCTATTCTACTTTACTCTACTCTACTCTACTCTACTCTTACTCTACTCTACTCTACTCTACTCTACTCTACTCTACTCTACTCTACTCTATTCTACTCTACTCCATTCCATTCCATTCCATATATTCCATTCCATTCCATTCCATATTTTCTATTCTATTCTATTCTATTCTATTCTATTCTATTCTATTCTATTCTATTCTATTCTGTTCTGTTCTGTTCTGTTCTGTTCTGTTCCGTTCATTAGTCACAGTCCTTTCTGCAGTCCCAAGAAGATTCCAGACCCATTTGAGCTCTGATTCAGGAGACTCTGAGGGTACACATAAACCCCCAAGTGGCCTCAATGACTCTCAGAGAACTAACAACTGACCCTTAGAATGCTGAGGATCAGATGACTAATAACGGAGAATATTTGTAGCTTGGAGGTGAAATCAGGGTGTCAAAGCAAGAACATCCAATGTTCTTTGAAGAGTTTCATCTGTCGGAACCATGACACAGGGATCCTTGGTGCTCTCTGAGCTTGTTTTTTTTTTTTTTCTTGCAGAGATTTCCTTACCCAAACTAGGTAATATCATCAGTGCTAGAATGGAGAGGAGGAGGTGGAGGAGGAGGAAGAGGAGGAGGAGGAGGAGGAGGAGGAGAAGGAGAAGGAGAAGGAGAAGGAGGAGGAGAAGGAGAAGGAGAAGGAGAAGGAGAAGGAGAAGGAGAAGGAGAAGGAGGAGATGATATGAGGGATCCTTGGTGCTCTCTGAGCTTGGTTTTTTTTTTTTATTGCAGACATTTCATTACCCAAACTAGGTAATATCATCAGTGCTAGAAGGGAGAGGAGGAGGAGGAGGAGGAGGAGGGGAAGGGGAAGGGAAGGAAAGAACAAAGAGAAGTTAGAAGAAGGAAAAAGTACCATGGAAACAGCTGGGTTACTACAAGACTGATAGCAAAAAAGACAAATGCAAAGATTAGGCCTGTTTGCTAGCTTCTTTTAGGAGAACAGAAAATGAGAATTTCCTTTCCGACCAGCTCCTCTCCTTCCCATTGGCAACACCCCCCCCAGGGGAAATTTAATTAGAAGGAAAGATTTCTTTATATCCCCGTCACCTTTGGTGCTAACAAACAAGCAAATAGCAGAGGGATGGATGAGGGTTTTCCGAAGCCTATATATACAGCAGATTCATTTGCAAGTAACACTTTCCAGATGCAGCAGGCGAGGGAGTTTTGTTAGTTTGGATAAATGCTGGTGGCAGCATCAAGTCCAAGGAGCTGAATTAAAGTTTTTCATCATCTAATTGTCTGTCTAGCACGTCTCGGTGACAAATGCCCCCCAAAAAACCCCAACCCAATAATAAATAAATAAATAAATCTTATCGAATTGGGCAATTTGCAGGATGCACCAGAATGTGAAGGGAAAGGAATGGTTTGCTGTTTTACGAAGCTAAATAAAATAACCAGGCCTTGCCACTTAATGCACTCCCTTCGTTCCTATTCATCACTTTCCGCTATTTTTTTTCCCACATTCCTCAGCAATCTTTTCCCCAAAATCCAAAGATCAAAGCCCAGATGCCTCCGGCCTCAGTCATCCCTGCCAGAGAAGCGAATGCTAATTTATTTCTGTAATTTGAGCAAAGAGAACCATGTCGTTTTGCTGGAAAATCACATTTTTGCAGGGAAATTTTTAAAATTAAAATAAATAAATAATACAACCGGAAAAATATAGGCAAGTCTTCAACTTACGACCGCAACTGAGGCCAACGTTTCTGTGGCTAAGCGAGACATTTGCTAAGTGAGCTTTGCCCCCATTTTATGACCTTTCTTGTCACAGCTGATAAGGGAATCGCTGCAGTTGTTAAGTCAGGAACCCGGTTGTTAAGTGGGTATACGTACATATATAGCATGTGTATATGTGTGCTATGTATGGGTATGGGTAGATATATACTTTCTTTTGATAGCAGGCAACAGAATTTTGTTTTTGATGTGGGCCAGTGTGCTCACAGTAAAAACATGACAATAAAGGTTATCCTATCCTATCCTATCCTATCCTATCCTAAAGTGATATAGGGACTCCTGCTTGATCAGGGGGCTGGATTAGAAGACCTCCAAGGTCCCTTCCAACTCTGTTATTCTGTCCTGTCCTCTCTTCTTCTCTCCTCTCCCCTCCCCTGTCTTCTCCTGTGCTGTCCTGTGCTGTCCTGTCCTGTCCTGTCCTGTCCTGTCCTGTCCTGTCCTGTGCTGTGCTGTGCTGTGCTGTGCTGTGCTGTGCTGTCCTGTCCTGTCCTGTCCTGTCCTGTCCTGTCCTATCCTATCCTATCCTATCCTATCCTATCCTATCCTATCCTATCCTATCCTATCCTATCCTATCCTATCCTATACTATACTATACTATACTATACTATACTATACTATACTATACTATACTATACTATACTATACTATACTATACTATACTATACTATACTATACTATACTATACTAAAATGATATAGGGACTCCTGCTTGATCAGGGGGCTGGATTAGAAGACCTCCAAGGTCCCTTCTAACTCTGTTATTCTGTCCTGTCCTCTCTTCTCCTCTCCTGTGCTGTGCTGTCCTGTCCTGTCCTATCCTATACTATCCTATCCTATGCTATGCTATCCTATCCTATCCTATCCTATCCTATCCTATCTACCCTACCCTACCCTACCCTACCCTACCCTACCCTATCCTATCCTATCCTATCCTATCCTATCCTATCCTATCCTTACCTTACCTTACCTTACCTTATCTTAACATATCCATTCTGCTTAACCTACTTGGACAGGTAGAGACTCTTGAAAAAGACGATTCCCTCAGGGACCCCACTCTCAAACCACATTGTGCTTTAAAGGTAACCACCCGTGTTATGTCCTGGGCCTGTGATTAACAGAGCAGGTGCAGGAAGCTGCAGAGAGACCCGGGCAGACCACGTGGCTGCCCGGGCCAGGCAGGCTGTTGTCAGCCTATTGCGCACGCGCAAAGCGGGAAAATGCATTTATTGGCTGATACGGTCCCTGCAAAAGGGTATAAAAGAGATCCACGCCATCTTGTTGGTGGTTCTGTTGAGATATTGTTGAAGCTTAATAAAGTAACAACTGTTATGACTCCTGCCTCGTCTCAATGTCTTACCAACGCACAAAACAGAACAACCCGCATCTTGAATTCCATCTGGAAACACACCGGTAACGAATGTGGGTCATGCAGAAGTAGTGTTACATGTGCCATGCAGCCATTAGAGACCTCCTGCTCCTTCTTCACAGAGGACACTCTTAGGACTACCATGTTCAGACTGGCCAAATCTGTATGGCTACTAGATGGCACCAAAGAGTTCACTTTCCATATCTCTGTGGTCAACCCAAAGGTGCTTTTCCCCCAAACAACTGGACTTTCTTGTTTCTTTTTTCCTTGAAAACCTTTTACTTCTCATTCGAGAGGCTACTTCAGTTCTAACTTTTCAAGGAAAAAAAACAACCAAGAAAGTCCAGTTGCCTTTGGGAACAGCACCTTTGAGACAACCATGACCTGGATGACTGAGACTCTCCATAGACACTCTGTGGTCAACCTAGATGCTTGCTTCTTTTCTGGCCTTGTTCCTTCATGAGCAGGCGAAGATGATTGGATGATTGTCATAAGTTATGTGTCATGCTTCTGACAGATGAAACTCTTCAAAGAACTTTGAGGCATTGTTTACCTTAAAGAATCTTTATTAGAGTAGCATAGCATCGGCACCTACATGGTCAAAGCCAAAATCTGAATTCCCCTCCCCTGAGCACATGGTATGAAAGCACAATTCCCTCCTCCAATTAACATTCACAATTCCCTCCTCCAATTAACAGTCATAAATCACATTCTCCAATTAGTTTGAAATGCAGGCTCTCCCTCCAGCTCTCCAGTCCGCCATTTCTTATCATCTCTTATTTCAATAATCTTGGTTCACACACTAGCTACAGTATTGTGATGTCTAACTAAACTCCCAGGCACATTCCTCCCCCTCCCCCCCCAGTATCATCTAATTCTAACTCTAATTCTAAGAATAAAACATCAGAAGGAAAATGGTTGCAACTCCATATGTTGTTAAAGCAAAAACATCTGATGTTAACAACGTTGACATTATGACATCAAGGGAAAACAAAACAAAAACAAAAACAAAAACAAAAACCAAAACCAAGAAAGTCCAGTTGCCTTTGGGAAAAGCACCTTTGAGACAACGATGACCTGGATGATTGAGACTCTCCATAGACACTCTGTGGTCAACCTAGATGCTTGCATCTCTTCTGGCCTTTTTGCTTCATGAGCAGGAGAAGAGAAGATTGGATGGTTGTCATAAGTTATGGGGACCAATGAAGCTTCCAGGGCTTCTGAAGATCCAGTTCCCAACTGACCTCAAAATTGTAGTAGTAAAAGTGGTAGGACTATAAACATAAGTTCTGCCCTTAATCTCTTACCGGTGGTCCTTGACTTGGCAACCATTTATAAGTGGTCATTCAAAGTTACAACAGCCCTGAAAAATGTGACTTATGACCATTCCTCTCACTTATGGCCATCACAGCATTCCTACATGTGTGGGATCAAAATAAGGTCCTTGGCAACTGGCATGTACTTTTAATGGTTTCAGCATCCTGGGGCCATGGTGACTTTCTCAGCTGGTTTTGGATAAGCAAAGTCAATGGGGGGAGGAGGAGGGGAATCTGGATTTGTTTAATGACTGCCTGATTCACTGACCAACTCCAGTGGTTCCCTTAACATGAAAGGGACTCTGAAAAAAATGTGTGTTCCTATGCAGTTGGGCAGCACTATCCATTGTTCAGAATATAATATCAACTCTTTCTAAAACTTGTCACTGTGTTATTATACGAATCCCTAAGCTGTTCTATAATCACATAACAAGGGTAATTCAACAGAACAATCAACCTAATCTGGTATTTAGTACAATCGACTGAGAGATTAAGGATCCAATTTGTATTATTTTTCCACTACATATAGCACCTACCTATTTGAAACACTGGCAGCTTCTCTCTCTCGCAGCCCCGAGTTTCTGAAAGCTGCTGAAATCCACAGTCCTTCAACAGGGCAATGAAATCTCACCCAGAGGTTTCATCTGGCCCCACAGATTGTACAAAGAATAGGACAGGACAGGACAGAACAGAACAGAGCTGGAGGGAACCTTGGAGGTCTTCTAGCCCAGCCCCCTGCTCAAGCAGGAGACCCTATACCAGTGATGGCGAACCTTTTAGAGACTGAGTGCCCAAACTGCAACCGAAAACCCACTTATGTATCGTCGGGTGCCGGGTAGCAGTGGCCCATTGGGTGGGTGTGGCCCATTGGGTGGGCGTGGCTGCGATGGTAACGGCAGACTGGGTGGGACTAAAAAGTTCAACCAATCAATTCCAACTTTGCAAGATCTTTTTTTTTCTCCGCGAGAAGTTGAAATTGATTGATTGAACCTTTTTTTTTTTGTACATGGCGGCAGAGGCCTAAAGCGAAAAGGTTTTATAAAACCTAGCTGAAGGCCTAGGACAGGGGCAATGGTGCGCGTGTCCACAGAGAGGGCTCTGCTTGCCACCACGGCCCTATACCATTTCAGGCAAATGTTTGTCCAGTCTCTTCTTTAAAAATCCCAGTGATGAAGCACCCGCAACTTCTGGATTGTTCTCACTGTTAGGAACTTTCTCTTTAATTCTAGGTTGTATAATAATAATAATAATAATAATAATAATAATAATAATAATAATAATAATAATAATAATAATAATAATAATAATAATAATAATAATAATAATAATAATAATAATAATAATAATAATAATAATAATAATTTAATTTAATTTAATTTAATACATTAACTTATATGCCGCCCTTCTCCCCACGGGACTCAGGGCGGATCACAGCATATTAAAACAACATAGCACATTTCCCCAATAAAAGCCAATTAAAACCAAATATTTGTAGCTGTGTCTCTTATTAAAAATCATTAAAAATTATCCCTATTTAAAATTCACCCTAGGTCAGTCCCGCTTGCTGAAAAAGCCATGTCTTGAGGGCGCGGCGGAAGGTTAGGAGATCCGGAATCGTCCGGATCTC
>NW_015388874.1:246376-253416 GCF_001527695.2 Protobothrops mucrosquamatus
AGAGAGAGAGAGAGAGAGAGAGAGAGAGAGAGAGAGAGAGAGAGAGAGAGAGTCACTGACCAAAAAGCAAAACCCATAGTTCCTGACTTAGAGAAATAAATAAATTTAGAGGTAGTTGAGATAGAGATGATCTATCTCTAATTGTGATCTAATTATGGTTTCAAGTTGAGGTCTGCCTATCAATAACATTTTGGGAATCCCTGCTTTTACATCTTCACATAGTCTACCTCAAAAAAACTGACGACGACGACGATGATGATCCTAGCCCCATGGCAATGCTGTTGACCTCTTTCAGTTTGATTTGTACTGTTTTAGCTTGAATTTGTACAATTGTAACTGACTAGTACCTCATCTAGTCCCTCTCTCTAATCCCTTGAATAAATTAGGATGGCATTTCTCGGTGTCCATATTGGGATCGGGATGGCATTGACTTTTGTCTGCTCATAATTTTGTTGGTTTTATTGAAATGCTTTCTCCTTTTTTTTGCCTCCTTCAACTCTTTCATGTTCCATTAAGTTATTGAACAAACAAATGCACAAATTACCATTCAGCTGGTTTACAAGGAAATACACCTCTTGACATGGTAAATAAACACTTGAAGTGTCACCTGGGAAAGAGAGAAAAAGTAAAGAAGGAAGGTGAAACAGAAAGAAGAAGAAAAATAAGGTGTACAGAAGATAAAGAATTAAAAGGAGGTGATCTGAAACCCCAGATATTTGCCCCATATTTATTTGATATATTTATATTTATTCAATATTTGGTTTTCTGTTTAAATATACTTCCCTATAGATTATGATGCATAGCAGGGCTCTCCAAACATGACAACTTTATGTCTTGTGAACTTCAACTCCCAGAATTCCTCAGCCAGCATGGGAGTTGGTGGGAGTTGAAGTCACAAGTCTTATAGTTGCCATGTTTAGAGATCCCTGATCTACAGACATGAATGCTGACTCTGGAGTTGGAAAATGGACAGAATTTAATTATCCCTTAATACAGAGTAATATTTCTTCTTTGTTCTTGTTGTTGTTTTAATTTATAGTGATATCCCAGTGGAACTTGTCTCCAGAAGTTGTGGGCGCTCCAACACTGGAGGTTTTTAAGAAGAGATTGGACAAAAATGTGTCTGAAATGGTATAGTTTTTTTTTAATTATTTCCCATTAGTTTCAGGAGTCTCATGCCTTCTAGTGTCATTCATTGTGCTTTAGGTATTTTATTCTCCAACTTTTTCTCAAAACTTTTATGTAAGAAAACATTATGCAAGATAACATTTTGGCAGGGCTTATGTAATGGTTTTTTTTTCCATGGATATAAAAAATGTGTGAACGTTTGATGGAATTACTCTTATTTCCTGCTTAGGGCCTCCTGCCTGAGCAGTGTGTTGGACTAGAAGACCTTCAAGGTCTCTTCCAACCCTATTATTCTTTGTTCTATATTCTATGTTCCTCAGCCACATTGTCATCTTCATCTCATCCAACATTTTTTGAGTATTTATTGATGTTTCATTCCAAAATGGCTACTTGCATTCCTGTGCCCTCTTAACACACACACACCTACTGACACACACACAGTCAAGTATTTTCCACGAGTAAATATAGGTTTATGAAATGTCCTTGTGGAACTCATTTTGCATAGTATATGTTGATAAATAAGGTAGCTGGTGTATGCATTACATGTAAGACATCTGTTTTCTTCCTTTCCTTAAAAAAAGTATGTAGGTTTTATAGGCTGTAATCTATGGATATTGCTCTATTTATCTTACTCCACCTTTCTGGAAAGCTGAGAGTAAAAAAATGGAAAACTATGGTTTTTACTACAAGATGTCAATAGGGTTAGTTTTCTCTCTTCACTCCTCCCATCGCAAGTAACGCAACTCATCACAAAATAGAATGTGAGGGGAAAAAAAAACACCTTCCAATGAAAATGAAAGAACATGAATTTTCCCATCTTTCTCTTGTAGTTGGGAAAGATGTTTGGTACCAGCTGCTGAGCATCATGGTTGTTCTGCTGTGGAGTTCCTCATGGTTCAGCCATATCCTTTATAGTGTGCAACAATCTCCATGAAGCTACAAGGAGAAATAAAAAAGCCAAAAAGACCAAAATGCCACCTCACCAGCAATCAACACCCAGATGAGCAGAGATTAATACCAAGATTAACCATCGCTCAAGAAGTAAACAATATCCCAACTAAGGTACTACCAAAATAGACAAACAAGCTAGCAGTAAACAACAGCCTAAACAAGAAATCAATAGGACCTCTCCCAATGTCACAGCCATGGCAAGCCACTGATATATAAAATGAGAGCAAACCCACTTCCCTTTTACACTGATGATGTTACCTAGTTGGGTAATAAAACGTCGGGCAAGAAAACCACAAAACTCAGACAGAACCAAGGAACCCACAATCCTCCTCCTCCTCCTCCATTCCAGTCCACATATGCTACTTCCTTCTAAAACTGATGTTACCTAGTTCAATAATGAAATGTCTGCAAGAAAACCACCAAGCTCAGAGAGAACCAAGGAACCCACAGTCCTCCTCCTCCTCCTCCTCCTCCTCCTCCATTCCAGTCCACATATGCTACTTCCTTCTATAACTGATGATGTTACCTAGTTCAATAATGAAATGTCTGCAAGAAAACCACCAAGCTCAGAGAGAACCAAGGAATCCACTCCACACACCCCACTTCCTTCTAAAACTGATGATGATACCTAGCTGGGTCATGAAACATCTGCAAGACAACAACCAAGTTCAGAGAGCACCAAGGAACCCACAATTCAACCCTCAGCTATAGATGTTCTCCTTTATTGGTACAATAAGTTTGTTATGAAGACCTGTAAGTCATCTTCAGAAATTTCTGATTACTGATAACATTTTAGTACAAACTTTTTCCTTATGCTGTATTGACTTTCTTTTCTTATCCCCTTGTATTCACATTGGTCTCCAGTAAGTCTATCTAGTTCCACTAATTATAATTCTGTTTTCTTTTTTTCTGTTTCTCTCTCTTTCTCAATATTTGCCTCATCCCATCAAATTATTCATGAGTATCTTTTGCTCTTAAGCATCTGAACAGAAAAGTCAGCAATGGAGAGATCGCTTCCATTAGTATTCCTCAAAAAATCCCACTGCTTTAACATTTCGGGATTAACTCCTGATCAAACATTGATGTTTTCTTGAAAGAAGCACAATCCTTAAGTCAACCACCTAATCTAAGAGTAGAAATTAAACTCTAAAGCAACATAAACACATTACAAGTCATTAGTGTAATTAAAAAGGAATGTATAATTAAAACATTTGTGTGTTTTCATTCAAATTCATTGTCGGTTGGACATTTTAATGAACTGTATATCAAAGAAACCCCCAGAGCCGTCGGATGAGTTTAGCATCACCAGAAATGTAGTATATATATATATTTTTTCCCCTTACTTTTCTTTTTTTTTTTTCCCCGTATTTCTTTGGCGCAGGAAATTCTTCTTCGCCCAGCTTTGAACACAGAGCTGTCATTGGCCCAACTAAACTAATAATGATTGTAAATGGTTATGATCATTTCAGTGCTTTAAACCAATGTTATCTCCCTCTCCCTCCCCTCCCTCTCTCTCTTTTTTTTAATCCCCCCAAGAATCGTGTTTTTCATAATTACTCCTCTTTTGTCCTTTCCTTAAGACAAATGATTTTGTAATTAGTGATGAAGGAAGTAGTGATCACTCCTAGACATCTGTCAAATTGTCATGAAATATCAGTCCCCGTAGCTATATTTAAACTTTCTGCTTAATAGGCTGTTGCTTTATTTCGCTATTACATCTCTGTGGTACCATAAGCAAGATACCCTAATGATCAAGTTCTATAAAACACAGAGCAATTAGACTCTAAGACATATTGTTCCCATAGACATTTTTTTTCCTTCTCATAATGTGTTTCCACTCTTTTGCCACTTTCCCTTCTCCTATCTGCGGCAAGATCTATTATAAGATAAGCTACTGTTGATGGTTGCACATTACAGGATGCTAAACAAAAATGCAAACTCTTCTGCAAAGTTTTTCGGTTTTCATCTTCTTTTTTTTCCCCTTCTTTTTTCTCCATCCATAAAGCTAGAAAGCAACACTCTTGAGTCGCAGCTAAAACATACAGAGAACGGCTGCAGGAACTGGGTATGCCAACTTTAATGAAAAGGGGGACAAAGGGGTGACAGGATAGCAGTCTTCTGATATTTGAGGGCTGCCACAAAAAAGAGGGGGTCAACCTATTCTCTAAAGCACCTGAAGGCAGGACAAGAAGCAATGGATGGAAACTGAACAAAGAGAGAAGCAACCTAGAACTAAGGAGAAATTTCCTGAGAGTTAGAACAATTAATCAGTGGAACCAATCGCCTCCAGAAGTTGTGTGTGAGATTATTGAATTTAGTAGCTGAATGATAAAGTGTACAATAGGCAAGAACACACAGTTGTAGTTGATTAGTAAGAAAGTGCTGACTCGTGTATGAGGTAATCTACACTATGATTGGTTGCTGTAAGTATAAAGGGGGTGTTCCCCTTTTTCCCGCCTTTTTCTTCTGTGTGTGATCTGTATATTATTTGATTTACCTCATGACGTTCCTGTGTTCCTGACTATTTATATATTGTTTGAATTACCTCATGGTGTTCCTGTGTTCCTACTATCTGTATATTGTTTGATTTACCTCAAGACATTCCTGTGTTCCTGACTATCTGTATATTGTTTGATTTACCTCAAGACATTCCTGTGTTCCTGNTTCTGTGTGTGATCTGTATATTATTTGATTTACCTCATGACGTTCCTGTGTTCCTGACTATTTATATATTGTTTGAATTACCTCATGGTGTTCCTGTGTTCCTACTATCTGTATATTGTTTGATTTACCTCAAGACATTCCTGTGTTCCTGACTATCTGTATATTGTTTGATTTACCTCAAGACATTCCTGTGTTCCTGACTATCTGTTTTTTCTTTGTTTCTTTCTGGATAATGAGAAAGATTGCTGTCAATTTAAATGTAAATATATATTTAAATAAAGAAACTACAAATTTTTGTCAATGCCTCCGATTTCATCTGGACAGCTACTGTGCAATTCCTTGACAGGTTATTGGCCCAGACGCTCACCGAAGCGCCAGCAGTAAATTTTCTCTAAAGTTTAAAGGACAGTCAGATGAGACGGTGAGAAATCTTTTGTGAGGCTGAGAAAGTTTGAGGATGATTGGCCTGTGTAAACAGCACAATGCTATCTATTACAGGAATAGAAGGAGGATTTCCTTTGGCTCATCTTAATGAGATGTATTATATCTCATGGAGCCTAAAAATGGCAATGTTTCTGAGGAGGGAGGATTTGTGGACAGTTGTAAGCAATCCTCACAGGACCCCTGGATGCTGCAATTGACATCAATATATAAGATAAGCTTAATTGACATTTTTTTACTGTGGGCACAACGGCACACATCAAAAATGAAATTTAGTTGCCCACTCTCAAAGTGAAACACATACATGACACACACGTAAACATACTATGTACAACATATGTCTAGACCCACACCCCTACATATACATAACAAATAAATATAAAATACTGTCCATCTAGAATATACAAAGGAAGGAGGAAGCTTCAGAGTTCACAAGGTTAATGCCAGTTGCCAAGTGCCAAATTTTGGTATGTGCATCGATCAATACATTTCCTGTATTTTTTAAAAATCTTTCCTCTTTCTTCATAATGTTGTTTATTTTGTATACAATATGTTTGTATAATTGTGCATTGTGTATAGAGCCAGATGGTCAAGTGGTTAAGGCATGAGATTCCACTTATTCCATACACTCTTCTGGAATTCCTCAAATTCAAATCGTAGGGTCGGAAAGGACCATAGAAGTCTTCTCCAGAAACATTCAAACCATCTCAAATGTCAGCCTTCAACACCTCCATGACTCCAAGACATAGGATCTCAAAACAAACACAAACCCTAAAATATTTTCTTCTCTAAGATTTCCTCCATTTATTGTATGTTTTTTGTTTGATCTTAAGCCACTTTGAGTTGTTTGATGGCCAGATGGGCAGTATCTAAAGAAATAAACATACATACAAACCAACCAACCAACCAACAAACAAATGCCAATGTTGTGTGTTTGTTATTAAGAAAGAGACAAAATCTCTCATTTTTTTAACTTTTCTGTTTTAAATTTGAACACCTCAGAGTGTTAGAATAATTTTGGAACATCAAGATCAATCCTATTGGTACTTATTTTGTTTCCATAAAAATTAAACCAACAAACAAAATACATATTTTTCTTCCCCTTCTTCTTTCCCCTTTTCTCCATTTCTCCTCTTCCCCTCCTCCTCCTCCTACTCTCCCCTCCACCTCTTCCCCTCCTCCTCCTCCTCCTCCCCCATCCTCCTCCTCTTCCCCTCCTCTCCCTCTCCTCCTCTTCTCTCCCTTTCCTCCTCTTCTCTTCCTCTTCCTCTTCCTCTTTTTACAGAAAACCCATCTGTCCGGAGGATGAATTTATTTCCCCAAGCTGCTGGTGTAATATTGCATTTGAATCTGTCACTTTTGATTTATCGTTACTTTCAACATTAAATCTTCCTTTGCATTTTTATTGGTTTCATTAAAAACATTCTGCTCGTCTTTTTTCATTTATAACCAATTGCAAGGGATGGGAGGGAAAAAAAAGCATTTTTTTCTCTTTTCATGATCTTCCTTATTGCCTTCATCCTTCTTTCATCTCTCAGAAGCCTCTTCCCCTTCAGTATCTTTTCTACCCTCCCGCCCCATCCCTGCCTCTTCCCAATGACAAAAAAACCCCTATTAACTGCTTCTCAATTTTCAAGACATAATTCATAAAGCAAAAGGATCTGTATTTAGAACTTCTTGGAATAAGACAGTGATGTAACAAACCTTTATGTAATCTGCAAAATTGCCTTGTCAATAAGACAGCTTATTCATTCATTTATTCATCCATCCATTCATCCATCCACCCACTACCTACATCTCTCTCTCTCTCTCTCTCTCTCTCTCTCTCTCTCTCTCTCTCTCTCTCTCTCTCTCTC
>NW_015388874.1:255824-257948 GCF_001527695.2 Protobothrops mucrosquamatus
TCTCTCTCTCTCTCTCTCTCTCTCTCTCTCTCTCTCTCTCTCTCTCTCTCTCTCTCTCTCTCTCTCTCTCTCTCTCTCTCTGTCTCTCTGTCTCTCTGTCTCTCTCTCTCTCTCTCTGTTTCTGTATCTCTCTCTGTCTCTCTGTCTCTCTCTCTCTGTCTCTGTCTCTCTCTCTCTCTTCTCTCTGTCTCTCTCTCCATCCATCCATCCATCCATCCATCCATCCATCCATCCATCCATCCATCCATCCATCCATCCATCTATCTATCTATCTATCTATCTATCTATCTATCTATCTATCTATCTATCTATCTATCTATCTATCTATCTATCTATCTATCTATCTATCTATCTATCTATCTATCTATCTATCTATCTATCTATCTACTGTATCTATCTATCTATCTATCTATCTATCTATCTATCTATCTATCTATCTATATCATCATCATCATCATCATCATCATCATCATCATCATCATCATCATCATCATCATCATCATCATCGTCATCGTCATCGTCATCATCATGATTTTAGCCATTGTCTCTCCACTACAGGATGAAGGCCTCTTCCACCTGTATGGTCCTTTCTTTTGTCAGTTGCACCTGCCTTGCTGATGTTGTTGCTCCATCTTATTTTAGGTCTCTTTCATGGACACTTTTGATCAACTGGGATCCATTCTATGGCTGCCTTGGTCCACCTGGACCAAGTTCTTCTTGCTATGTTACCAGCCCATTTCCATTTCAATTCTTTTACTCTCTATCCATCATTTATCTATCCAAATGTACATATTTACACCTTTTACAACCTCCTGACAAGCAAAATCAATGGGTAAAGCGAGATTTAGTTACTAACTGAACAACTGCAGTGGCAAGAATGGTTGTAAAAATGGGGCAAAACTTACTTAACAATTTGTCTTGCTTAGCACCAGAAATTTTGAGCACTAACTACACTGTAATCGTAAGCTGAGGTCTATCTATACTGTGATAGCTTTGGAATCAGCTTATCGTCTGACATCTGACTTTGTCTCCTCCTTCTGATGCTAATTCCTTCACTAATTTATGATACATCCTGAACTTAGACTGAATTTATGACTGTAATATTAGCTGGATAGACATATTACAGAAGGAATTCAGATATGACCTGCTGTTCATGAAGTCCAAACAATTCTTCTTTGTTGTAGTCTATTCTGAGAGATACAGGTCTCTCTGTAGGTTAAGTTAGACATTTGCTCAGGCATGACTGATGTGTCAGTTTTGATTCTAACTAGACCAACTTGATGATGATATAATCCATTTAGTCCTGTCTGGCTCTTGGTGATTTTATGGGCCAGGTCTCTCCACCTCTTCCCATCTTTCACTGCTTCTTTGAGTTGTTCTATGCTCTGGCTGGTGTCAACTTTGATGGTGTCCAGTCACTTTGTTCTTTGGTGGCCTGGTTTCCGAATAGAATAGAATAGAATAGAATAGAATAGAATAGAATAGAATAGAATAGAATAGAATAGAATAGAATAGAATACGACAGATTTTATCTTCCTGGGCTCCAAGATCACCACAGATGGGGACTGCAGCCAAGAAATTAAAAGACACTCCTGGGGAGGAAAGCTATGACAAATCTAGACAGCATACTAAAAAGCAGAGACATCACCCTGCCGACAAAAGTGTGTATAGTCAAGGCCATGGTTTTCCCAGTTGCAATGTATGGCTATGAAAGTTGGACCATAAGAAAGGCTGTGTTGTGTTCTTTGTATTCCCCCCCCCCTTAATCCCCTATGCATATCCTGATCACCCATTAAGGGTGATTGCCCTTCACCATTGATCGCCCATTAAGGGTGATTGCCCTTCTCCATCTGCATATAGTTTCATGCCCGTTTCTGGTTGGCTAACTAGCAACAGGGTCTTACCAGCCAATGGAATTGTGTGATTCGTGTCTTACTGCCTGCGCGATCTAACACTGGCGACGAAGGTGGGATCCCAGTAAGACTGCACGACAAGGGCAACCTCGTGGCAAGCAATCTACTTCGAAGCAAGAGCTCCTCCACGCAGCCTTCCGAAGCAAGAAACTATCCGTGACTCCAAGATGACTTCCACCCCGAAATTCTCGTCTTCCCTACCGGCATTCAA
>NW_015388874.1:261061-263090 GCF_001527695.2 Protobothrops mucrosquamatus
GGGAGGGGTGTTGTGTTCTTTGTATTCCCCCCCCTTAATCCCCTATGCATATCCTGATCACCCATTAAGGGTGATTGCCCTTCACCATTGATCGCCCATTAAGGGTGATTGCCCTTCTCCATCTGCATACAGTTTCATGCCCGTTGCTGGTTGGCTAACTAGCAACAGGGTCTTACCAGCCAATGGAATTGTGTGATTAAAAGCCAGGGGAATCCCATAAAAGAGGGCTCCCCTGGCCCAGAGAGCCAGTCCGGATTTACTTGATGCCTTGCCAATAAACCAAGAGCTGACTGTCACTTGACTCGTGTCTTACTGCCTGCGCGATCTAACAGGCTGAGCGCCAAAGAATTGAGACCTTTGATCTATGGTGCTGGAGAAGAGTCCTGCAAGTCCCCTGGACTGCAAGGCGTTCAAACCGGTCAGTCCTAGAGGAGATCAACCCCAACTGCTGTTTAGAAGGCCAGATCCTGAAGTTGAAACTCAAGTACTTTGGCCACCTAATGAGAAGGAAGGACTCACTGGAGAAGAGGCTAATGCTGGGAAAGATTGAGGGCAATAGAAGAAGGGGATGACAGAGAATGAGGTGGCTGGTTGGGGTCACTGAAGCAGTAGGCATGAGCTTAAATGGACTCAGAAAATGGTAGAGGACCGGAAGGCCTGGAGGAAGGTTGTCCATGGGGTCACGATGGGTCGGACACTTCGCAACTAACAACAACAAGAATAGAATAGAATAGAATAGAATAGAATAGAAGAGAAGAGAAGAGAAGAGAAGAGAAGAGAAGAGAAGAGTTGGGACCTGGGATGTCATCTAGTCCAACCCCCTGCTCAGGCAGGAAACCCTACACCATTTCAAACAAATGGCTGTCCAATCTCTTCTTAAAAATGTCCAGAGTTGGAGCATTCACAGCTTCTGGAGGCAGGTTGTTCCACTGTTTAATGGTTCTAACTGTCAGGAAATTTCTCCTTAGTTCTAGATTGTTTCTCTCATTGATTAGTTTCTATCCATTGCTTCTTGTCCTGCCTTCAGGTGCTTTGGAGAACAGGTTGGATCCCTCTTCTTTTGGGCAGCCCCTGAGATATTGGAACACTGCTATCATGTCATCCCTAGTCCTTCTTTTCATTAAACTAGACATAGCCAATTCCAACAACCATTCTTTATATGTTTTAGCCTGCAGTCCATTCTTGTGCTTGTGCTTGTTCTTGTTCTTGCAAGCACAATTGCTTTGTCCAATGACATGGCCAAAATAATTGAGATGTAGTTTTGTGATTTTGCCTTCCAGAGACATGTTCTTTTGTTATGCTTGTTGATCCCCTTTGCTGTCCAAGGAATATTTGGAAGCCTTCTTCAGCACCACAGCTCAAACGACTCAATTTTCTTGTGGGTTGTGGACGTTGTGACTACTCCACCACTGGAGGCTTTCAAAAAGAGACTGGGCACTCGTTTACCTGAAATGGTAAAGGGTCTCCTGCTTGAGCAGGGGCATGGACTGGAAGATCTCCAAGGTCCCTTTCAACTCTACTATTCTGTATTCCATGTTCTATGTCCTTCCCGTCTTGCTATTTTAAGGTCCAACATAGATCAACTTAGCCTTCCTTAATGATGAGGGCCTAGTCTTCAGGTATACCATCAGAGATGAAACTTCCATGGTTATGGAATAGAGGAAAGAAGGCAAGAATATCCAACTAAGTGGATATATAAGGTCTTCTGCTATTTGAACCCAAATGGATCTTTCATATCTCCAAGCCATCATCTTATCCCGATGTCCCAATTCTCAAGTGAAAAACACAAGTGGGCAAACCATAAAACTCTTATTCTATATTCCTCTTTCGTAATCCCTGTTTATGTTTCCTCTGATTTCAGTTTGGGAAACATCAGAATTGATCAGTTTTTGACTAAACTAGTTTGCTAACAGGTGTGTCAAAGACCTGGAAGTCTTATTATAGCTATTTTGTGTAATTCCTCCTCACCTCAGTAATAACTCAACTCTATAATTCAGCTCTGGTGAATTTCTTACATCATTACCAAATT
>NW_015388874.1:265445-270385 GCF_001527695.2 Protobothrops mucrosquamatus
GTCCAGAGGGAGCAATGAAATGGCCAAAAGTCTGGAAAAGAATTCCAGGAAGTAGAAAAAAAAAAGATGAAAGAACAAAATACTTTCAGCCAAGGTGATGAGCAAGCAGAATTTGGAGTTTCTTTCTTTCTTTCTTTCTTTCTTTCTTTCTTTCTTTCTTTCTTTCTTTCTTTCTTTCTTTCTTTCTTTCTTTCTTTCTTTCTCTCTCTTTTTTTCTTTCTTTTGTTGTTTTTCTTTCTTTCTCTTTTTTCTCTTTTTTTTCCTCTCTCTCTTTCTCTCTTTCTTTCTTTCTTTCTTTCTTTCTTTCTTTCTTTTTTTGCAGTGTTTTGCTCAACAACCATGGCAAAAAAGGTCATAAAATCAAGCACAATTCATTTAACAACCCTCTTGCTTAGCAACAGAAATTCTGGTCCCAGTCATGGTTGTAAGTTGAGGACCACCTGTACTTATATAAAAGTTAAACATTTAGAAAGAGCCAAGAGTGGCTGAACACTAATAAAATTAGTTAAAAGGTGAGGAGAGCGCTTTCATGGGACTAACCAGACTCACGGTTGTGTAGTTCTTTGGCTCCCCATGCAAAGCAGTAGTGCAATGTTTTAATTCCTCTTTTGAAGGCTAGGAGAAGGCAGTGTGCCAATATATGAGGGGCTGCCACAAAGAAGAAGGGGGTCCCCCTATTCTCCCAAGCAACAGAAGGCAGGAGAAGAAGCAACGGATGGAAACTAATCAAGGAGAGAAGCAATCTGGAACTAACATTGAGAATAACTAACCAGAAGTTAGTTGCCTCCAGAAGTTGTATGTGCTTCAACCCTGGAGGTTGATAAGAAAAGACTGGACAGCCACTTGTCTGAAATGGGATAGGGGCTCCTGCTTGAGCAGGGAATTGGACAAGACGACCGCCAAGGTCCCTTCCAGCTCTATTCTGATTGATTGAGCATCGGTGAGAAAAATGCACACATTAGGGATGCTTTCTCTGGGGAAGCCAAGCAGAAGTTCTCAAGCTGGTGATATCTCAAGACTTCATTAGTTGAAGAAGTCTTTGTCCTGTTACATGACACCGGCCCACCTTGCCAAGCAAAGAAGGGATGTTGTAGACCGCATCATTTAAAACAGAGGTCCCCAACCTTTTGAACACCAGGGACCGATTACATCAGACATGTCAAACACAAGGCCCGGGGGTCGGATGCGGCCTGCGAAGTGGTTTCATGTGGCTCGCAAAGCCATCCTGGAAACAGTGAGGGAACGGCCCTCTCTGCCTTGGCCCTGGCCCAGGCTGGCTGGGAGCCAATGTACAATTTTGTGGTGGCCATCTATGCTGAAACGCATTCAATCTTAGCTCCATAAGCCCCCCCCCCCTTGCATGGCCTGAGAGGAACAGTGAGGCTCCTCCAGTGGACCATGTCTTGGCAGTTGCCCCGGTCCCACCCCCTTCTGCCAGAGACCCTCAGATCTGTCCCACTCCTGCCCAGGCCCCTACAGGCACCCTTGACGCGAACAATGTAGAGCTGGACATGCCCACCCAGTAGGCCACATCCACTCCATCCATGCCCACCCAGTAGGCCACACCCACCATGGCCACACCCACCCGGCCCCCTGAGGGCAACTGCAATGCTGATACGGCCCTCAATGAAATTGAGTTTGACACCCCTGAGTTACATGGAGAGAGGTTTTTCCACGGACTGGAGGGGGTCTGGTTTTGAGTGCTGCCTGCATCCTGTGGATGGGCTTTCCTTGTTTGTGTGGACCAGTTGCTGGCATGCTGCAGCCAGATACTGGTCCACAGACCGGGGGTTGGGGACCCCTGATTTAAAGCATTCAAACTGGGGAGAATCAAGAATAACAGAATAACAGAATTGGAAGGAACCTTGGAGGTCTTCTAGTCCAGCTCCCTGCTCAGGCAGGAAACCCTATAATATTTCAGACAAAGAGTTGTCCAATCCCTTCTTAAAAGCCTCCAGTGATGGAGCATCCATACGTTCTGGAGGCAGGTTGTTCCACTGGTTAATTGTTCTGACAATCAGGAAGTTTCTCCTTAGTTTTAGGTTGCTTCTGTCCTTGATGAGTTTCCATCCGTTGCTTCTTCTCCTGCCTTCAGGTGCTTTGGAGAATAGGGGCACCCCCTCTTCTTTTCTGGCAGCCCCTTAAATATTGAAATACTGCTATCATGTCATCTCCTAGTCCTTCCTTTCTCTAGACTGGCCCTACCCAATTCCTGCAACCGTTGGTGCGAGCTGCAGATAACAGCATCCCCAAAAATCTTCAGCCAGATTCTCTGGGTCTCTGTGTGTGTTTTTCCCCCCAGATAAGCAAAAACGAAAGTGAAAAAAAACAAGTGCTCACCATTCCTTTCCGTATCACATGAACGAACATCCACCCACCCTGGGGATTTGCCTGGTGAGAATTGTGTGGGCTATTTTCTCCTCCCGAATAAGCCTATTATGCAAAGATTGAAACATTAGGATTAATTATGCCCAGATCGGAATGCAAACCTTAATGAAAAACATACATCTCTCTCTCTCTCTCTCTCTCTCTCTCTCTCTCTCTCTCTCTCTCTNTAATCCCTGTTTATGTTTCCTCTGATTTCAGTTTGGGAAACATCAGAATTGATCAGTTTTTGACTAAACTAGTTTGCTAACAGGTGTGTCAAAGACCTGGAAGTCTTATTATAGCTATTTTGTGTAATTCCTCCTCACCTCAGTAATAACTCAACTCTATAATTCAGCTCTGGTGAATTTCTTACATCATTACCAAATTCCCAAAAGTTTCCCAAAACTGAAAATAAGATATTTTGATGCACTTTCTCAGAGATAGGAAGATATTAGCCCAGGGGTCTTCAAACAGGCATGCCTGGCTGAGGAATTCTGGGAGTTGAAGTCCACAAGCCATAAAAGGGCCAAGTTTGAAGACCCCTGTATTAGCCCTTCAAAGTAGGTCAAGTTAGGAAATAAATTCCATAAAGTTGATTGGAACTATATTTTATTAATCTAAGCTATAATAATAGAAACTTGGAAGTCTGTCTGATTTTTTTTCTGATTTCCCTTTTTTACTGTAATGAATAAGGGAGGAATCACCCTAAGCTTCTTTGTCATCTTTTTGATATTTCTCTGGCTTAAAGAATGATCTTGTTTATCATAACTCTTATTGTCTATGCCCAGTTTCAAGTCATCTCCATAGCTGTCGATAGATAGATAGATAGATAGATAGATAGATAGATAGATAGATAGATAGATAGATAGATAGATAGATAGATAGATATGGATAGATGGAGAGAGAGACGGATGGATAGATGGAGAAAGAGAGAGAGGATAGCTAACTAAAATGATAGAGAGATAGATATAGATAGAGAGAGAGATTAAAGAGATACAGTAGATAAATAGAGAGAGATGATAAATACAGATGACAGAGAGGATAAAGAGAAAGAGGTAGAAAGAGAGAAATAAGATGGAGATGACAGATATTAGATATAGATATAGATATAGATAGATAGATAGATAGATAGATAGATAGATAGATAGATAGATAGATAGATAGATAGGAATGTAGGTAGGTAGGTAGGTAGGTAGGTAGGTAGGCAGGCAGGTAGGCAGGCAGGCAGGCAGGCAGGCAGGCAGGCAGGCAGGCAGACAGACAGACAGACAGACAGACAGACAGACAGACAGACAGATAGATAGATAGATAGATAGATAGATAGATAGATAGATAGATAGATAGATAGATAGATAGATAGAGATGGAGAGAGATGGATAGATGGATAGGAGAGAGAGAAAGAAGATAGCTAACTAAGATGATAAAAAATAGATATAGATATAGACAGAGAGATTGAAGAGATAGATAAATAGAGAGAGAGATGATAGATACAGATTATAGAGATATGATAAAGATATAGAGGTAGAAGATAGAGAAATAAGACAGAGATGGCATATAGATATTAGACAGAGACAGACAGATAGATAAACAGACAGACAGACAGACAGACAGAGATCGATTGATATAGATGGAGAGAGAGATGATCAAGAGATAATAGAGAGATAGAGGTGTAAAAGATAGAAAGATGACAGAGAGATGATAGACAGATAGACAGACAGACAGACAGATGATATAGATCTCAGCAAGTGAGGTGGATTATAGGTATAGCTCAGAGAATGAGTGCCCAAACTGCAACCGAAAACCCACTTATGTATCGGGTGGGCGTGGCTCATTGGGTGGGTGTGGCCCATTGGGTGACTGTGGCCCATTGGGTGGGCGTGGTCCATTGGGTGGGCGTGGCCCATTGAGTGGGCGTGGCCCATTGGGTGGGCGTGGCTGCGGTGGTAACGGCAGACTGGGTGGGACTAAAAAGTTCAATCAATCAATTCCAACTTTACGAGATCTTTTCTTTCCGCAAGAAGTTGAAATTGATTGGTTGAACCTTTTTTTTTTTTTTTTGCACACGGCGGCGGAGGCCTAAAGCGAAAAGGTTTTATAAAACCCAGTGAAGGCCTAGGCCTTGGGCGACAGCGCGCGTGCCCACAGAGAGGGCTCTGCGTGCCACCTTTGGCATGCGTGCCATAGGTTCGCCATCACGGTTATAGCTAATAACATTTCCCTGAAAAATATTTCTTACTTCAAAAGTTTGCAGATGTTTCAGTCAAAGAACAACCTTCAAATCCCCCTTGGAGTTCAGTTTACATGAAACCCAAGGACAATCTTGTGGTACCTTGAGAAGCCTTCACACATTTTCCTTCCAGAAAATTTGAAATGGGTCCAGAGGGAGCAATGAAATGGCCAAAAGTCTGGAAAAGAATTCCAGGAAGTAGAAAAAAAAAAGATGAAAGAACAAAATACTTTCAGCCAAGGTGATGAGCAAGCAGAATTTGGAGTTTCTTTCTTTCTTTCTTTCTTTCTTTCTTTCTTTCTTTCTTTCTTTCTTTCTTTCTTTCTTTCTTTCTTTCTTTCTTTCT
>NW_015388874.1:272692-275156 GCF_001527695.2 Protobothrops mucrosquamatus
CACATGAACGAACATCCACCCACCCTGGGGATTTGCCTGGTGAGAATTGTGTGGGCTATTTTCTCCTCCCGAATAAGCCTATTATGCAAAGATTGAAACATTAGGATTAATTATGCCCAGATCGGAATGCAAACCTTAATGAAAAACATACATCTCTCTCTCTCTCTCTCTCTCTCTCTCTCTCTCTCTCTCTCTCTCTCTCTCTCTCTCTCTCTCTCTCTCTCTCTCTCTCTCTCTCTCTGTCTCTCTCTCTCCTCTCCTCTCCCTCTCTCTCCCTCCCTTTCTCTCTCTTTCCTCTCCCCCCTCTCTCTTTCTCTCTTTCCTCTCCCTCTCTTTCCTGTCTCCCTCCCTCTTTCTCTCTTTCCTCTCTCTCTTTCCCTCTCTTTCTTTCTCTCTCTTTTTCTCTACCTCTCTCTCTTTCCTCCCCCTCTCTCTTTCTCTCTTTCCTCTCCCTCTCTTTCCTGTCTCCCTCTCTCTCCCTCTCTCTCCCTCTCTTCCCCCCCCCCTCTCTCATGGGCTGGATTCCCTAAAGGGAGCTTGAAAAAAAAAATAACTTTGACAGTTTGGGCTCTGCACATCGGCTTGGATCGGTGACGTCAAGTGCATTAATAAAGTGGCATTTGGTTTATTTGTTTGTTTGTGTGTGTGTGTGTGTGTGTGTGTGTTTTCCAACCCAGATAAGACAGGAACGACAAAATAAGAAATCAAAGTGCCCTGAAAAGTGTCCGTCTACGGTCTGATACAGGGTCCTCGGCTTATGACCACAATTGCGCCCAACTTTTCTGTCACTAACTGAGACCTTTGTGAACTGAATTTCGCCCCCCCCATTTTTACGACTTGTCTTGCCACAGTTGTTAAGTGAATCACTGCAGTTGTTAAGCCAGTCACCCCGTTGTTAAGTGAACCCGGCTTCCCCATTGACTTTGCTTGTCAGGAGTTCGCAAAAGCGGGTCACCTGACCCCCAAGTCATAGTGCGACTGTCATAAATACGAATCAGTTGCTAAGCATCTGAATGTTAATCACCTGACCATGGGGATGCTACAACGGTTGTAGGTGTGAAAAAATGGTCCTAGCTGTATTTCACCGCCGTTCTTTCTTTGACTTATATCTATATGCCTCCATTGGCAATTTCACCCCTGATTATTAGTGGCACACAGATCCATGTTTGATAAATTTGTAAACAAGCCAAACATCAAACAGGTACTGATAGGTCTTGTCCTTGAGCAGTGGGTAGAACAGGGGTATGCAACCTTGGCTCTTTTATGACCCGTGGACTTCAACTTCCAGAATTCCTGAGCCAGCCATGCTGAGGGGAAAGGGAGAGGTTTCCAAGATGAGCCATGCTGGGTCAGGAATTCTGGGAGTTGAAGTCCATGAGTCATAAAACAGCCAAGGTGGCCTACCCCTGGTCTAGGAGGCTCACCACTTAGAACAGGAGGACTTAGGACAGGGGTAGGCAACCTTGGCTCTTTTATGACTCGTGGACGTCAACTCCCAGCATTCCTGAGCCAGCCATGCTGAGGGGAAAGGGAGAGGTTTCCAAGCTGAGCCATGCTGGCTCAGGAATTCTGGGAGTTGAAGTCCATGAGTCATAAATAAGCCAAGGTTGCCTACCCCTGGACTAGAAGACCACCAAGGTCCCTTCCAACTCTGTTATTCTGTTATGATCCATCATTGGAGCTGAGCCAGGAAAATTGAGAAAATGTGCTTAGATATTAAACCCACCCAACAGAGTAGGAAGCTGAGGGTTATGTATGTATGTATGTATGTATGTATGTATGTATGTATGTATGTATGTATTCATTCATTCATTCATTCATTCATTCATTCATTCCATTATTTTTATCTTGCCTTTTTATTTGTACAAATAACTCAATATGGTGGACATATTCAACATAGCTTCTTCATCTTATTTTCCCTACAACAATAACTGTGTGAGGTGGGTTGGGCTGAAAGAGAGTAACTGGCCCAAAGTCACCCAGTTGGCTTTCATGCCTAAGGTAGGACTAGAACTCACCGTCTCCTGGGGATTGGCCCAAAATCACCAAGTTGGCTTTTATGCCTAAGGCGGGACTAGAACTCACCGTCTCCTGGTGATTGGCCCAAAGAACAACCAGCTTGCTTTCATGAGTGAGGCAGATCTTAAATGTATGGTTTCTAAACTTGAGACTTAACCACTACAACAAGCTAGTTATTGTGATTTGAGACAGAGGGAAAGATTGCCCAGTTCATATGAATGAGTCTATAAATGTCTAAAGATGTCCAAATAATAATAATAATAATAATAATAATAATAATAATAATAATAATAATAATAATAATAATAATAATAATAATAATAATAATAATAATAGTAAAGTTGGAAGGGACCTTGAAGGTCATCTAGTCCAACCCCCTGCTCAGGCAGGAAACCCTATACCATTTCGGACAAATGGCTGTCCAGTCTCTTCTTAAAAACTTCCA
>NW_015388874.1:275737-288738 GCF_001527695.2 Protobothrops mucrosquamatus
CTGGGCCCAGAACAGAGCCTTGGGGCACCCCACTACACACTTCCCTCCATGTAGATGTGGTTCCATTGAGGACCACTCGCTGAGTACGGCCGGTCAGCCAGCTACGGATCCATCTGGTGGTGATGCTGTCTACCCCACATTTTTCTATCTTGTCAAGTAGTAGGTTGTGATGTACTTTATCAAATGCCTTACTGAAGTCTAAGTAAATTATCTTGGTCTCTAGATGGACACATCACTATGTCTAGTTAAAAGCCACAGAAAAACTTCCATCACAATCTTCTTTGACAATGGGTTTTACAATTAGGACCTGACAAACAGATCATTTGATCCATAAAGGAGATCTAAGCAGACTTCCATAACTGTAGCAATGATATGCAAGTTTCTATTTGGGGCAATTCTTAATAAAAAGTTAGTCACATTCATTTTCTTTTTCCTCCCTAACTGAAACAAATCAAAAATAATCGTAAACAGCCACAATACTTGAGGATTCATCTCTCTCTGTCCCCAGATCATCCCATTATGCTGTGCAACATCAGTTCTAAAATTTAGTTTGAAGGCAAATAGAATAAATATTTGAATTAAATAGATGTTCTGATATGGATTAAGGAACTGGGCTGAATAATCACATTGTTTACGCTTCTGAACGGAGTTAACAATTGGAAATGTCTCTTGTTTGCACACTTGCAACAGGAATAGTACAGGCTGTCCTCAACTTATGACCATAATTGAGTCCACAATTTCTGTTGCTAAGTAAGACAGTTCTTAAATGAGAAGAGCCTAATGCTGGGAAAGATGGAGGGCAAGAGAAGAAGGGGACGACAGAGAATGAGGTGGCTGGATGGAGTCACTGAAGCAGTAGGCGTGAGCTTCAATGGACTCCAGAAGATGGTAGAGAACAGGAAGGCCTGGAGGAACGTTGTCCATGGGGTCGCGATGGGTCAGACACGACTTCGCAACTAACAACAACAACAAATGTATGTATGAAATAGATAGATAGATAGATAGATAGATAAATAGATAGATGGATAGATGGATGGATGGATGGATGGATGGATGGATGGATGGATGGATGGATAGATAGATAGATAGATAGATAGATAGATAGATAGATAGATAGATAGATAGATAGATAGATAGATAGATAGATAGATAGATAGATAGATAGATAGATAGATAGATGGATGGATGGAGAGATAGATGGAGAGATAGATGGATATGGATACGGATATATGTGTTATGTATGGGTATGGGTAGATATATACTTTATTTTGAGAGTCAGTCCTAGAGGAGATCAACCCCGACTGCTCTTTAGGAAGCCAGATCCTGAAGTTGAAACTCAAGTCCTTTAGCCACCTAATGAGAAGGAAGGACTCACTGGAGAAGAGCCTAATGCTAGGAAAGATTGAGGGCAATAGAAGAACAGGATGACAGAGAATGAGATGGCTGGATGGAGTCCCTGACGCAGTAGGCATGAACTTAAATGGTAGAGGACAGGAAGGCCTGGAAGAACATTGTCCAGGGGGTCACAATGGGTCGGACACAACTTCGCAACTAACAACAACAATGTATCATCTGCAAGAAAACCACCAAGCTTGGAGAGCACCAAGGATTGTAGGAGGAGAGAACAGGAAAGATGGAAAATTGGTCCACTCCAGGAAGCTTGAGTATCCTCAGACAAATGGACCTCAACCGGCAGGATTTAGAAGCGGCCCACCGTCTCTTGATTTGAATTTTATGCAATGCGTCCCTCAGGTGGTAGACTTTTTCCAGTTCAGTGGCTGCCTTGTCCAGCTTAAAATAATCTTGGTTTCTTCCTAGCTATCCTTCTCCTGGATATAAGAAAGGGAATGAAGTGAGTGGTAAACACCAAATAAAGGAAACAAAGGCGCAAGCTACTTTCTATTCTGAAACACATTCGCTCATTTTCTTCAGACGCTGGAACATTCTGGATCCATTCAAGCGTTCTAATTTTTTAATCTTCTTTTCTACACAAGAATAATTAGCACAATATGCTTATGGTTTAAAAGGATTTCTTTGACTGTGGGACTAATTCAGAACATTATTTTCTGATTCTTTTCTCTCTCTCTCTCTCTCTCTCTCTCTCTCTCTCTCTCTCTCTCTCTCTCTCTCTCTCTCTCTCTCTCTCTCCCTCCCTCCCTCCCTCCCTCCCTCCTTCCAACTTTGCTTCTATCAGCTCAGTCGTAAACTTAAGACAATATTCAATTCAATTCAGAAAAGAGCTGGAAGGGACCTTGGAGGTCTTCTAGACCAAACCCCTGGTCAAGTAGGTGAACGTATACCATTTCAGACCTGTGGCTGTCCAGTCTCTTCTTGGAAACCTCCCATATTGGAGCACCCACAACTTCTGGAGGCAAGCCGTTCCACTGATTAATTGTCCTCACTGTTAGGATGTTTCTCCTTAGTTCCAGGTGCTTTGGAGAATAGGGGGACCCCCTGTTCTTTGTGGCAGCCCCTCAAATACTGGAATACTGTTATCAAGAAGATAGAATAACAGAATTGGAAGGGACCTTATAGGTCATCTAGTCCAACCCCTTTCTTAAGTAGGAGACCCTCTACCATTTCTGACAGATGGCTGTCCAGTCTCTTCTTGAAAGCTTCCAGTGATGAAGTACCCACAATATCTGGAGGCAAGCTGTTCCATTGATTAATTATTCTCACTGACAGAAAATGTCTCCTTATTTCTACATTGAATCTCTCCTTGATCAGTTTCTATCAGTTTCCATCCTTTATTCCTTATCTGACATTCAGGTTGACCCCCCTCCTCTCTGTGACAGCCCCTCAAATATTGGAACACTACGATCATGTCACTCCTAAGTCCTTCTTTTCACTAGACTAGCCATGCCCAGTTCCTGTAACTGTTCTTCATATGTTTTAGCCTTCAGTCCTCTAATCATCTTTTTTGCTCTTCTCTGCACTCTTTCGAGAGTCGCAACATCTTTTTTATAGTGTGGTGACCAAAACTGGATGGAATATTCTAGGTGTGGTCTTACTAAGGCTTTATAGCAGACATGTCAAACACAAGGTCCGGGGGCCGGATGCGGCCCGCGAAGTGGTTTCATGTGCCCGCGAAGCCATCCTGGAAACAGTGAGGGAACGGCCCTCACTGCCTTGGCCCTGGCCCAGGCCGGCCGGGAGCCAATGTACAATTTTGTGGTGGCCATCTATGCTGAAACGCATTCAGTCTTAGCTCCACAAGGCCGTCTGGAAACAGTGAGGAACCAGCCCCTGCCGCGTCGGCTCCATCCCCTGGGTGCATGCTGGGGAGGTGTCACCCTTTGTGAGGAATGAAGAAATGGACCATCGCTTGGAAGTGGCCAGCAAATGGCCCTCGCCTACTTCAGATATCCTGCTTGATGGCTCCAGGGGAGGGGTTTCGGCAGGCAGTGGGGCTCCTCCAGTGGACCATGCCTTGGCACTTGCCCCGGTCCCACCCGCTTCTGCCAGAGACCCTCAGATCTGTCCCACTCCTGCCCAGGCCCCCACAGGCACCCTTGACGCGAACGATGTAGAGCTGGCCATGCCCAGCCAGTAGGCCACACCCACTCCATCCACGCCCACCCAGTAGGCCGCACCCACCCTGGCCACACCCACCCGGCCCCCTGAGGGCAACCACAATGCTGATGCGGCCCTCAATGAAATTGAGTTTGACACCCCTGTTTTATAGAGTGGTATTAGTACCACACGTGATTTTGATTGAATCCCTCTGTTAATGCAACTTAGGATTGCATTGGTGTTGTTGGCTGCTGCCACACAGTGTTGGCTCATATTTAATTGATTGTCCACTAAGACTCCAAGATCTCTCTCACAGTTGCTGCTATTAAGCCTGGTTTCACCCAATCTGTATGTGTAGTTTTGGTTTTTCTTGCCTAAGTCTAAGACTTTACTTTTCTCTACATTGATTTTTATTTTGTTAGATCGGGCTCAGTGTTCAAGTCTGTCAAGGTCCAGCTGGATCTTGAGCCTATCATCTAGGGTGTTGGCTATTCCTGCCAGCTTAGTATCATCTGCAAATTTGATGAGTTCCCTTTCTATTCCCTCATCTAAGTCATTTATGAAGATATTGAAGAGTACTGGGCCTAAGACAGATCCTTATGCTTACGTCCCTCCGCATATTGGAACAAATCAGCTGATCAAAATTGCGGCTATGAGAATGGAACATGAAAGTCTACCGAAGAGGCACTAGTAATAATAACAATAACAACAATAACAACAACAATAAAAAAAGTTGTTGAGAATGAGAGGGTGAAGATCTTGTGGGACTTTCGAATACAGACAGATCGCCATTTGGAACACAACACGCCAGATATCGCAGTTGTAGAGAACCGGAGCGTACAGCTGATTGATATCGCTGTACCAGGAGATGCCAGAGTCGAAGAAAAAGAACTGGAGAAAATTATGAAATATCGCGACCTGGCCATTGAAACTGTGTGATTATGGATAACACGTGTAACGATGATACCCATTGTCATTGGGGCACTGGGAACTATGTCCAAAAACTTTGCAAAACACATCAAGCAACTGCAGCTTCCTGCAATAACTCCAACAATGTTACAAAAAACTGCGCTACTCGGAACATCTTACATTTTAAGGAGATACCTGGTTGACATCTAGGATGCTGGTAGCAACCCGTGTCAACCATCAGCGCCAGCCAATTTGAATGTTCAGTTGACTGAGGTTCATGTCTAGTGAATAAAAGTTAATAATAATAATAATAATAATAATAATAATAATAATAATAATAATAATAATAAAGTTGGAAGGGACCTTGGAGGTCATCTAGTCCAACTCTGGCAGGAAACTCTATACCATTTCAGACAAATGGCTGTCCAGTCTCAAAGCCTCAAAGCCATTCTCCAAACATCAACAACTAATACTGATGGACTGCTGAAGGGAAGAGGGCTACATAGATTGGAAAACTGCTGGCTTTGTGCAGGACAATTCAGATCCAGCTTTGCTTCCACCGTAAGCACTTGATTTTAGTAAAAAATAACCTTTGGCTCCAAAAACAGAACACAGGGTCTTTCTTCTTTCCTAAATGTGCACGTTGGAACAAGCCTAACAAGAACATAACAATATAACAATGATTTTAGGAAGCTCCTTGTGTGAGGCAAAACTTTCCAACAACCAAGTGTCAGAAGTAAGTCTTCATCCTGGTTCATCCAAGCCGGGAATATTATCATTGTTATTATTATTAAATAAGCAACATGGCAACTGCTTTGGGAAAATGGTTACAGTTTATTGCAGAAGCAGAAAGATGGTTCTTCAGGAAAGANGTTCCTGTGGCATGAACTTTGAGGCTATTTCCTGTGTCACGTATTCTGACCTGAGCCCAGGTGTGCCTCTCTGGTATTACTTGATGGTAATGGTTAGTCATATTATGTCCCAAAAGTCATCTGCTTCCCTGGGGATGGGGCTAATGACTCTTAAGAGGTTCTTTGTCTTCTTGAGTTCCTGGCTCCAACCTTCCTGATGCTCTTACATCTGCATTTCTATAGGGCTGGTTCCTGCTTGGGGCAAAGAGATGATGCCAGATTTGTTTTTTGGTTTTAAAAATCCTTTTTGTGAAGATTTTTTTTTTTTGCCTTTTTTAATATTTCCTTCTCTGGGGTAACTTCCCACACAAGAATGGAAATTGTTTCAGCCTTTAAAAAAAGAAAATGGCCAAAAGAAAACAAAAAACAAAAAGGACAATGGAAGAGAATAACATATAAAATCCTATGATCCTGGTAGAGGCTGGATTTTCCCTCATCCAGCTACCCCTACCAGGATTAATGAAATCAGTCCATGTTTCAGCTCCTTGTGCTAAATGGAACTCAAGAGACCGCAGACAGACACTGCAAAATCCCCACACTCTTTTCGCCAGCATCTGAACCTTTCAGAGCTAATGCCAGCCTGTTTTTTCTCGCCCCCCTCTCCTTCTTTTTTCCCCCCTGCACAAGCTTCTTCTATTTTGGACACACCAGGTGGGCTAAAATCCCCTCTCCTCTATTTCTTTAGTCATCGCAGCCGTTCCTGCATCCAGACAAGTCCTCAGGGAAAGCAAAAGTCCTCAGGGAAAGCAAAAGTTAGCTAGGCAAGTTTATTATTATTATTATTATTATTATTATTATTATTTATTTATTTATTTATTTATTTATTTATTTATTTATTTATTTATTTATTTATTTATTTATTTATTTATTTATTTATTTATTTATTTATTTGCCAGCCTCCTGCTGAGAGTTGGCATTTCAGTCTTCGGGTTTGGGAATTGCTAGAATTAAAACTGATTAAATTAAATCGCTTCTCGTTTCAGGTTGCTCATCCTCTACCTGGGTCTTTCTCCTCTCCTTCCCCAACTTATCTTCCTTTACTTTTATGGACAGAGGAAACTACGCTGTGCGTTTATGCCATGCCTGGCAGCCTTTCATTTGTTACTCAGCAGGCGGTGAGAAGTCAGACTGAAAAGCCCCCTTTATTTTTTCCATACAGGAAGCTGCCATTATCTTGTCCAGAGCAACCTGTGTGTTTCTCTCCATTGTATTTTTTTTTTGTTGTTGTTGTTGTTGAAAGCAAATTTGGGATGAGTGGAGAACGCCTGCGAAATTTCACAGATGCCTGGGGACCAAATTTAGCACACAGCTGTTAAATAAAGAGCCCACAATCTTAGAAGAACGGAATGGCAGGGAGGCTTCGGTGACTGTCACTTTAACCACCCCCCCAAGGGCACCGAAGATTTGGAAAACTGCTGGGAATAAATACATCCATCTGGGTTTGGTAGAGGTCTACCGTATTCCTACGTCCTAGGTTTTGAGGAGAGTGGGCATGTGCACTTCAGCAAGCCGTAGGATCCCATTCAGTGCTGAAATGCTTGCGTAAATGTACATGCCTCTTTGTTTGTTGGATAGTATTTTATATTTTATATAGGAGAGGAAGCAGTGTCCACCAAACATTGGAATGGATGGGAAGAGGTGGGGAGGAGGAAGAGGAAGGGAAGTAAGGAAAAGAGAAAAGAGAAGGGGAGGGGAGGAGAGAAAGTGGTAAATGGAGAAGGGAGGAAAAGGGAAGGGGAGGAGAGGAGAGGAGGAAGGATTAAAGGAGAGGGGAGGGGAAGGGAAGGAAGGAGAGGAGAGGAGGGAGGGGAAGGGAGGGGGTGATAAAAGGAGAGGAGAGGATGGGGAGGAGAAGACAGGAGAGGATAAAAGGAGGGAAGGTGAGGGGATGGGAATGGAGAGGAGGGGAAGAAAGGAGAGGAGGAGAGGGGAGGGGATGGTAAAAGGAGAGGAGAGGATGGGGAGGGGAGGAGAGGATAAAAGAAGAGGGAAGGTGAGTGGATGGGAGGGGCGGAGAAGAGAGGAGAGGAGGAGGAGGAGGAGGAGGAGGAGAGGAGAGGAGAGGAGAGGAGAGGAGAGGAGAGGAGGGGGGAAATTTAAAACATTGATAAATCTTAAGATTTGGTTGACTCTTATGCTACTGGCCTTCTGGAAGATATTGAAGATCAAATTTTGTACCACAGCTTCAGGCCCCAGATGTGTGATAGAACCCACATCCTGCCTGTGCTGGGACTTTTTTATGATTCTTTTGCAGCTGTGCATTTAATCTTGTGGGCTACATTTTTATCAATTTTCTGGGTTTCTTCAATACTTTAATCCTTACAATAATATAATACATAAGAATAATTGGAGAGAACAGAATAGAAGAGTTAGCTGGAGAAAAAATCATAGAATATAAAAATCCTCAAACAGAAATCGAACAAATGGGGCAGAAGAAAGCAAAGATAGAAGCAATAGTGATTGCCTTCTTGGGTGTGACTCCAAAACATCTGGAGCACCCCTTGAACACCATCGGCCTTGACAATATTCCCATCAATCAATTGCAAAAGGCAGCTTTATTTGGAACAGCTTACACCTTGCAACTAAGTTTTAACACCATCAGATATTAACATCTACCTATCCCAGGTCCTTGGCAAGGACTCAGTAGGTGGAGAAAAATGGCAAATCCAGTTTAAACATCTGGCTGACTCTGTGACTAATCACAGTTATTATTACCATTTGCTAGCATGCTATATCAATAAATATGCATGGGCTAGATCAACATTCTGTGAGTACACTCAGCTATTGTATGAATCAAATATATTTCTTCCTTTCTCTTGTTTGAAAGAGTTTCAGAAATATGTCAAGATATATGAGTCTTGTTTGTGCGATAAATAATGCACAACAAGTCTGTTGTCCCAAAAATGCTTTTTCGCAAGGCAACTGGACTTTCTTCATTTTGTTTTTTTTAAAAGATGTTTCACTTCTCATCCAAGAAGCTTCTTCAGCTCTGGCTAGAATGGTTGGGAATGGAAGGATTTGTACTCCTTGCAGACAGCTGGTCATTTGCATTCTTTTAGAGAGTCGTTGAGGCCACTTGGAGGTTTATCTGTGTCCTCAAGGTCATTTGAATAGTTGAAATGGGTGAGGAGAGGCTCCACACTCATTTCAACTACTCAGGTGACCCTGACTCCACAACCATTTGCACTATTCAGGTGACCCTGACGACACAGATAAACCTCCAAGTGGCCTCAATGAGTCTCCGATAGAATGCAAATGACCATCTGTCTGCAAGAAGTATAAACCCTTCCATTCTCCATCATCCAGTCAGAGCTGAAGAAGCTTCTTGGATGAGAAGCAAAATGTCTTCAAAGAAAACCAAGGAAGTCCAGTTGCCTCGTGAAAAAGCATCTTTGGGACAACCATGACCTGGATGACAGAGGGTCTCCATAGATAATAAGTCTCTTGCAGATTTGCTCCCGAATCTGATTTAAGGTGGCTTCCTAACTCCCTAAACTTGGGACCAAATATTCCTAAGGAGGCTATCTTTGACCAAGCCATTAAAATATCTGAATGAGTACGTCCTTGTGGTGCTACATACTGTAGAGTTCTGAAGGAGAAGCATGGGAGCCCTCAGGACATCACCTTCATCATGAGGTCATCATCCCAATGGCATCAATTGTTAGTTGTGTGATGTAGCTTGACCCTGCCTTGATTGCATTATTTGCATGACATCTTGATGATGCGTATGACGTCAGTATGGCTTCTCCTGGATCTTTCTCCATTATGAGACTTGTAGAGATGTTCTGGAATCCTCAGCAGTTGGGTTTCATTGTTCAGTTCAGAGGAACCTCTTCTTCCAGACTTTTGAACCCCCTGATCCCTTTGTCACTGGACAATTTTGAAAGTGAAGAGCTTTTTTTTTTAATTTTCCATTTTAATAATTTGCAAATTGTACTTTGCAAATTGTTCTATGTTGGAAACCATTTTATGATTCTCCGAAAACTAAGTGTGCATGGAATAACCCTATAGCCGATCCTTTCGAACCATAATTTTGAAGTCTGCAAATGCCTTCTGTTTGCACAGAATAAATAATAGTCTAGTCCAGGGGTAGGCAACCTCGGCTCTTTTATGACTCATGGACGTCAGGTTGACATCCATGAGTCATAAAAGAGCCGAGGTTGCCTACCTCTGGTTCTAGTTGTTAAGCTGTGAGGCTAGAAAGTGGGACACCGTGAGTTATAGTTCTGCCTTAGGCATTAAAGCCTAAGAGAACATGAGTTCACATTGCACCTCACTCATGAAAGCCAGCTAGGTGACTCTGAGCTAATCACCGGGAGATGGTGAGTTCTAGTCCTGCCTTAGTCATGAAAGCCAGCTGGGTGACTTTAGGCCAATCACCAGGAGATGGTGAGTTTTAGTCCTGCTTTAGGCATGAGAGTCAGCTGGGTGACTTTAGGCCAATCACCAGGAGACGGTGAGTTCTAGTCCTGCTTCAGGTATAAAAGCCAGCTGGGTGACTTTAGGCCAATCTGGAGATGGTGAGTTCTAGTTCCGCCTTAGTTAGAAAAGTTGGTGGAGTGACTCTTAGCCAGTCACTCACTCTCAGCCCAACCCACCTCAGAAGGTTGTTGTTTTGGGGGAAAATAGGAGGAGGAAGATGTTTGGGATATGTGCTACACCTTTACTTATTTGTAAAATAATAATATAGGTGGAATACAAATAAATAAATAAAAGACATCATTCCACACCCCAAAGCAACTACCATTTTAGCTCTGGCAAAGCACCAGAAAGGTATATGGAGATGGAAACCAAGAAGTCATCCTTTTTCCCCCCTCCTATTTTCATTCTGTTTCCCGGCCCATCTACCTTCGCTTGATAATAAATAAAAGAATGGCTAGGCTTGGCTTTAAATATAAATGCTTGCAGAAAAGAATTGAAGGGGGGGGCAGTGATACCCTAAGGGGAAATTTCATCTCAGGAGAACTGACCTTTCTGAGAAAGCAAATTAAATTATCTTCCTCATCTTTTACTAGGGCTGTGACATCATTAAAATTCACGTTACCGAGGAGCATACTTTGTTTTGTATTCATAACCTTAAACCAAAATTAATCAGCTGTCACACAGAGTTAACATAGTTGTTAATGGTCCCATTATATATATATATATATATATATATATATATATATATATATATATATAGAGAGAGAGAGAGAGAGAGAGAGAGAGAGAGAGAGAGAGAGAGAGAGAGAGAGAGAGAGAGAGAGAGAGAGAGAGAAGAAGAAGAAGAAGAAGAAGAAGAAGAAGAAGAAGAAGAAGAAGAAGAAGAAGAAGAAGAAGAAGAAGAAGAAGAAGAAGAAGAAGAAGAAGAAGAAGAAGAAGAAGAAGAAGAAGAAGAAGAAGAAGAAGAAGAAGAAGAAGAAGAAGGGAATGTTATGCATCCTTTTTTCTTCTTCTTTAGTCAAGGTATGGTTCAATGTCTATGGAAAACGGGAAAAGAACTGAAGACCTGTCAAAACTGAAGAAGCTTCCTTCTAGGTTGGTCATCTAGAGAGAGGAGTTACTGTTGGTCCTCCATCATTGTGACATTCATGGAGAATGGGCCAGAAAACAGGACTTCTCAATTGTGGCCTCCAGTTTATGGAATACCTGCACCCTGGAGGTAAAACAAATGATGCAAAAAAGATGCTGAGGCCCTAGAAAGAGTGCAGAGAAGAGCAACAAAGATGATGAGGGGACTGGAGACTAAAGTGTATGATTAAGAACTGAGGGAACTAAGTATGTCTAGAAGAGAAGAATTAGGGGAAACAAGGTAACTATCTTCCAGTCCTTGAGAGGCGGTCATAGGGAAGACTTATTCTCCAAGTACATGAGGGCAGGACAAGAAGTAATGGATGGAAACTTATCCAATCAACAAGTAGGGAGAAATTTCCTGACAGTAAGAACTATCAACCAGTCAACTTGCCTTCCAAAAGTGTAGGTGGTCTATCAATGGAGGTTTTTAAGAAGAGACTGGACAGTCACTTGTCTGAAATGGTATAGGGTTTCCTGCTTGAGCAGGGGGTTGGACTAGATGATCTCCAAGGTGTCTTCTAGCCCTATGACTGTGTTCTATGTAAGAATGGTCCTTGCTGTATAAACATTTCAAAAAAAAAAACATATCCAAAGCTGTTTTGTACTAGCCAAGGGTTAGCTCTTTAGTCGTTTAACTGAATGGTATGCTTAACGTGTTAGAATTTTATTGAAGGTTTTTATGATCTGGATGTGAGTTTTAGTATGATTATCTTTTGACTTTTTACCCCTTGCTCAAAGTTCATTTGGATTGGAGTTGGCGCTAAGGAAAATCAATAAAATACTATATAGCTTGGTTCCCAAGGATCTTGAGGAGTGCCACCTCCACCTAAAAACAACTCATTTTCTAAGCTCCTCCAAATTTGGGGTGCTGACCACTCTTCATTTCCATGAACCCAAAAGGCAGGAAGATTAAGGTCCATCCTGACGTTTTTTGGGAAGTCTGTGAAAATGAAACTCAATTTGCATTCTTTTAGAGAGTCCTTGAGGCCACTTGGAGGTTTATTTATGTCCTCGGGGTCATCTGAGTGGTGCAAATGGGTGTGGAGCCTTCTTGGAACTGCTGAAAGGTCTGTGTTGTAGACTGGAGATAGATGATGTCGTATCCCTCCCCCTCTGTTGAGAGAGGGCTGTTCAATTTTGACTTAGATGGCCTCTTCGACCTTTCAAACCAGCTCTGTCCAAAATGTGGATTTTGTCTTTTAAATGCAGGTGGACTACTGAATCTGCTAAATGTCTATGGAGATTCTCAGTCATCCAGGTCATAATTGTCCCTAAGATGTTTTTTCATGAGGCAACTGGACTTTCTTGTTTTTTCTTTGAAGACATTTTGCTTCTCATCCTGGAAGCTTCTTCAGCTGTGACTGGATGGTGGGGAATGGAAGGATTTATACTCCTTTCAGACAGCTGGTCATTTGCATTCCTTTAGAGGGTCGTTGAGGCCACCTGGAGGTTTATCTATCTCCTCAAGTTGTGGAACCTTCTTGGAACTGCTGAAAGGACTGTGTTGTAGACTGGTTATAACAGTCATTAAGCTAGCAATGAGATCATTAAGTAAATGCAAATAAGCAAATAAATCCAGTCCTATTGGCATGTTTTGCTGGCTAGTGGCCAAAAAGACTAGAAACTTAAAGAAAAAATGTCATAAATTGCAGTCATATGAGCACAAAATGCTACAACCGGCCTATAAAAGTGAGCCAGTTTCCAAGCCCGAAATGCAGTCAGCTGATCATGGAGGTGTTCAACTATGGAAGCAGTTTGGAAGGGATCCATTATAACTTTAAATATTTGCTAAGTGGCTGGATGTTAAGTGAGGAGTAATTGTACGGGAACACATATTAACACAGCCCTTGACTTACAACAGTTTATTGAGTGGCTGTTCAAACTTACAACGGCGCTGAAAAAAGTGACCGCTGACCAGTTTTCACACCTACGACCACTACATCATCCCCGTGGTCATGTGATCAAAATTCAGATGCTTTGGCAATTGACTCACATCTATGACAGTCACAGTGTCCAAGGTCACGTGATTCCCCTTTTGCAATATTCTGACAAGCAAAATCAAGGGGGAAGCCAGACTCACTTAACCCTGTGACTAACTTAACAACACAGCTTAAC
>NW_015388875.1:0-3639 GCF_001527695.2 Protobothrops mucrosquamatus
CATGATCTGCTTAACTATGATTTATTGAATTAACAATAAACCCCAGTTTACAAATCACTCTTCCATAAAAATCATACATGCTAATCCTCAAACAAGTAAGCCATCTTATGGTTTATGTGTTGTGTGAATCCAGTTAAGGTCTCTATAATTCATCCGTAAAATGGGGTTAAAGCAAATAGTACTTGATTACTCGGATCACGAGGTGAGTTCATGAGGAATTACATTTAATTAAATGCTCAATTAATTAAAATTGAAGGCTGAAATACTAATGACAGGGAAAAGGCAGAACTGTGTTTACAACTGAGCCAAATCACCAGCCCTATTCCATGCAAGAATACACAATTATGTGTTGGTCCAGATACACCTGTTAGCTATACAAAAACTGTTGTTTATTCTTCTTAAAGGACTTGCAAAACAGGAAATTGGCATTTCAAATGTGGCCAATTTCTTGTCAAATATGCAAACAACATGCAACTTACTTTCCTTCCACCCAGCAATCATTGTAGTTGTTCACGTTGTCCACATATTCACACAGAAACTGGAACTGTGAGTGCTACAATGATCCTACAACCATAAAAAGGTTCCTCCTGGTCTGGTTTTGCCGGTGTCATCTGTGCCCTCTGACTGTCCTTTTCCCAGACACCGATAATGCAGGTGACGAGAAATAGAGACCCCGACTAGGGCACAGGTAGTGGTACAATTATGGCTACAATTAAGTCCAAAATTTATGTTGCTAAGCGAGAGAGTTGTTAAGTTGCCCAATTTTATGACCTTTCTTGCCATAGTTGTTAAGTGAATCCCTGCAGTTGTTAAATTAGGAACACAGTTGTTAAGTGAATTGGGCTCCCCCCTTGTCAGAAGGCCACAAACAGTGATCACATGACCCCGGGAACTGCAACCGTCACAAATATGAGCCACTTGCCAAGGGTCCGAATTTTGATCACAGAACTACAAGCATGCTGTAATAGCCATGTGACAAATGGTCATAAGTCACATTTTTTCAGTGCCACTGCATTCACTAAACAAATTGTTGTAAGTCAAAGAGGAAATGCATATTCTTTGGAGGGGTGAAGTCAGAGCTCCATCACGTGTGTAATGTGGGGGGAAAAATCCCTTGGTTTGACTCTGACATTTCAATACTAGAAGAGGACTTCCTTTATTTAAAATAGTCACTGATCATTGTAAGCAAATCTACACCTGGCAGTTCATCATCCACTAAAAGGCAGATAAAGGTAGTCCTCAATTTAGGACCACAACTGGAACCAGAATTTTGGTTGCTTTTCGGCAGTTATTGAGTCACACCCAATTTATGACCGTTTTTGCCACAGTTGTTATATGAATCATGCAGACATTAAGTAAATCTGCCTTCCCCCACTGACTTTGCTTATTGGAAGCACACTGGGAAAGTCACAAATTCTGATCACATGACCCTGGGATGCCGAAACCATCGTAAATACATGCCGGTTGCCAAGCACCTGAATTTAGATCACGTGAATGTGGGGATGCTGAGATGGTCCTAAGTGCAAGGGCGACTGTAAATAATAATAATAATAATAATAATAATAATAATAATAATAATAATAATAATAATAATAATAATAATAATAATAATAATAGGAAGGGACCTTGGAGGTCATCTAGTCCAACCCCCTGCTCAGGCAGGAAACCCTATACCATTTCAGACAAATGGCTGTCCAGTCTCTTCTTAAAAACTTCCAGTGTTGGAGCATTCACCGCTTCTGGAGGCAGGTTGTTCCACTGGTTAATTGTAATTTTGAACGGTTGCTAAATGAACGGTTGTAAGTCGAGGACTACCTTTATACCACAAAACAGAAATGAAAACATTCATCAGCGAAGACAACCAACAAAAGCCTCCTTCATGGGCTTGAGAGATCGAGTGCAGCAGCATCGGTGCTGGTTTATGCAACTAAGGCTGCACCTCTGCCTTGCACCAGTGTGACTGCAGTACGGATTGCTCCACTTCTAGGCAACCCTCAATATTCAATCCTATTCTTGTCCCCAAATGGCTCTCCCTGATTCCATCACATCTGCCAATGTTCCTTGTCAAGCTCAGTTCCCACAAGAGTGGTGTGAGGGTTATTTTTTTTTTGGGGGGGGGGGAGAGTATTTAAGCATTTTAAAATGTTCTTTGCATACTTGCAAATCTTTGCTTTGTCTATCTCCCCACCTCACCCAGTGCATACATGATATCCTTGTTTATCCAGCCAAATTAAGGTTCCTGTGGCTTGCGTATCAGAAATAGAGGGGATTACACTGTGCTGGATCTTCAGTTTCTCAAAAGGAAATGTTGTTTTTGGTTTTTTTGGGGGAATCAGAAGCCACGCCATTTCTGCTACCTGGGTGCAACTAAAAAAGCATTATGGAGGATTGCAATGCAAGCGGATAATTACTGAGACAGTGTCTGCCAGAAAAGAACCCAGCATTGCAGAAGCCAGTAGTAGCCAAAAACTGTAAAATAAGTAGTAGCTTCAATGCTGCAAAGTACATAAAAGACCATAGACTGAAATAGATAAAACTAAACATGCTCTTGGACCAAGAAAGATCTTCCCAGTTTAATCAAACAGAGAACTGTCCATAATACGGACTATGCCCTAATCCGGGGTAGGCAACCTTGTCTCTTTTATGACTCGTGGACTTCAACTCCCAGAATTCCTGAGCCAGCCATGCTGAGGAGAAATGGACAGGTTTCCATACTGAGCCATGCTGGCTCAGGAATTCTGGGACTTGAAGTCCACGAGTCATAAAAGAGCCAAGGTTGCCTAACTCAAGAAGCAAGTTGCAAGCACACCATTAAAAGTGAGGCTGCAATCCTGTAGCTGAGCAAAGATGAAGGAATTAACATTAGTATAAAAATGGGTATAGCTAATCCTCGACTTACGACGACAATTGAGCCCCAAATTTTCCATTGCTAAGCGAAACATTTGTTAAGTGAATTTTGTCCCATTTTACAACCTTTCTTGCCACAAGCTGTTAAGTGAATCGCTGCAATTGTGAAGTTAGTAACACGGCTACCAACGTGAGTGAATTCTGGCCTCCCTATTGACTTTGCTTATAAGGAGGTTGCAAAATTTTATCACACGACCCCGGGACATTGGAACCCTCATAAGTATGAGTCAGTTGCCAAGCATCCCAACTTTAATCACGTGACCACAGGAATGCTGAAATGGTCGTAAGGGTGGAAAATGGTCATAAGTCACTTTTTTTCAGTGGCATTGTTAACTTTGAATGGTCACCAAGTGAACTGTTGTATTTATTTATTTTATTTATTTATTTATTGAATTTTTATCCCGCCCTTCTCCTTGCGGACTCAGGGCGGCTAACAGCCTGATAAAAACGAATACAAAAATATCAAAATACTATCATTTAAAACATAATTAAAATGAAATATTTAGATTGGCCTTTGTTATTTTAAAATTATTTTTAAAACCCCGCTAAAAATTACCCCTTAGGCCAGTCCTGCTAGTTGAAATAGCCATGTCTTAAGGGCGCGGCGGAAGGAAGGGAGATCCGGGATCACCCAGATCTCTGGGGGTAGTTCGTTCCAGAGGGTGGGAGCTCCCACCGAGAAGGCCCTCCCCCTGGGGGTCGCCAGCCGGCACTGTCTGGCTGACGGCACCC
>NW_015388875.1:3835-7203 GCF_001527695.2 Protobothrops mucrosquamatus
CGCGGCGGAAGGAAGGGAGATCCGGGATCACCCAGATCTCTGGGGGTAGTTCGTTCCAGAGGGTGGGAGCTCCCACCGAGAAGGCCCTCCCCCTGGGGGTCGCCAGCCGGCACTGTCTGGCTGACGGCACCCTGAGGAGACCCACTCTGTGGGAGCGTACCGGCCGATGGGAGGTAATCTGAGGCAGAAGGCGGTCTTGGAGATATCCAGGTCCGATGCCATGGAGCGCTTTGAAGGTGATAATCAACACCTTGAAGCGCACCCGGAAAGCCACCGGCAGCCAGTGCAGCTCGCGCAGCAACGGCGTTACATGGGAGCGACGAGTCCCTCCCAACACCGCCCGCGCGGCTGCATTCTGGACTAACTGGAGCCTCCGAGTGCTCCTCAAGGGAAGCCCCATGTAGAGAGCATTGCAGTAGTCCAGTTGTAAGTCAAGGACTACCTGTATCTCTAAACAGGACCAAGTTATATAAAAGAAGGCGCCCATTTTCAGGGCTCTAGTTGAGACGATGTAATCTTTTGTGCAATGGTTCAAGGTGAACCTGTAGCAAGATGTTTAGTACTAGTTCAATTTTTTACTATATTGACAATTTATGAAGGATGATGGAGGAGGAGGAGGAGGAGGAAGTGGTACAATCACAGATAATCCACCTAATGGGTGTTGGACTGCAGTGAATCCAAGCTAATCTCATCCACAGTGCAGGCCTTGATCAGTATGGGGACATTCGCCTCCCATTCAGCATCCGATTGCTGAATCCTGCTTCTAAAAAACCTCAAGAGAATTGCCTGTAAGGATGAAACCGCAGCACTGGAAGCGATTACTCCAATTATATTGCTCACTCAAATGTGTCCGGCATTTATACCTACATCGATATTTCTCCACTTATTAAACTTAAGACCTTTCATCTTGGTTTGCAAGACAGGAATCAATTTGATACGCACTTGTCATCCCCAAGTGAAAGATTCCTTCAAGACCTTACCCTGGGGCAAGTGCCTGCAACAATCTCGGCTTGTTATTATTACGGTAGCAAAACACAAAGCACAAGCAATATCCTAGCGAATACCAATACCTAACTCCTCACCAAAATAACTGAGATAAACTCCGCTGCAGGAATCATCAACTTTATCAGGCCACAAATAAACAAATTTGAAGAAAAAGAGAGAATACGAGATTTCAGCTGCTTTTAAACATATCATAGATTCGTAAGAGTGAAAGAAACCATGGAGATCTTCTAGCCTTACCAACTGCCCAGGCCAAAATCCTCAGACTATACTATACAAATAGCTGTCGAATTTGGCTTGAAAACCTCCAATGTTGGAGGACCCACGACTTCAGGCTGTTCCACTGCTTAACAGCTCTCACAATGAGGAAATTTCTCCTTATTCTAAGTTTGGATCTCTCTGTGTAAAGCTTCCACCAACTGAGCCCTCAGTTCTTGTCCTACCTTGAAACCCTACAGAGAATAATTCATCTCCTCTTCCCCAGGAAAGCCCTACAAGTATTGGAGCACAGCTACCAAGTCTCTTATTGGCCTTCTCTACTTTAAACGTACCCAGCCCTTTTAATTAATCTTCATAATATTTGGTCTTCAAGTCCCTCCCTATCTTCATTATTCTTCTTTGCACTTTTTCCAGGTTCTCAATGTCTTTCTGGTATTGTGATGGTCAGAACAGTGTGCATCTGTGTGTTTAAATGCTCCATATTTATTTATTTATTTGCAAAAAAGTTGGGGCAATGCAGACGTTAGCACCATTTTAAGGAACAACGAGCAACTTGGGCCCAAGACATTATATTTTAGTGGTTTATTAAAAATAATCAGCTGAACTGAATAGGCGCTATCCAAGAACGTGGGGGACAGTTGTGGTAAGAAGCAAAAGCAAGATTTGCAAAGGGAATAACTAAAACCCGCAAACTAACTTAAGGACTGGCGGCGTGGGAGGTGGCAGGATTGTGTGGGTGAACAAGAAATGGCACAGAATTATTTTGTGCATCAGAAACCACTTAACCAGCAAAAAGTTGGTCCTCCCTGTCCTGGATTTCACTCACCACTTGAAACACATTTTGAAATGCACCTTAAACAAGAAGTGAGATTAAAGCTCACTTCTCTTCTTTGTCCCTTCCTAACTAGACCCATGTTGTGGTTTTTCTGAAAGGTCCTACAGGTGGTCATCGGCTTACAACAGTCCGTTTAGTGACTATTCAAAGCTACATCATCACTGAAAAAGTGACTTAGGACTGTTTTTCCACATTTATGTCCATTTCAGCATCCCCATGGTCACGTGATCAAAATTCAGACAACCGACTCATACTTATGACGGTTGCCGGGTCCAGAGGTCATGTGATCAGCTTTTGTGATCTTCTGACAAGCAGAGTCAATGACCTAACAGCCATGTTACTAATTTACTAACTGCAGTGATTCACTTAGTACCTGTGGCAAGAAAAGTCGTAAAACCGGGCAAAACTCACTTAAACAAATGTTTCACTTCGCAACAGAAATTTCGGGCTCAATTGTGGTTGTAAGTTGAGACTACCTGTATTTGCTTGTGCCAAGGGGCAACAAGCAAGAGAGCAGTTCTTCGCCCAACTGGTCAGAAATGAAGGGTCATTAATTAGGGGATTTAAGGATGGTTGAGAGAGAGAAGGAAAAGAAATATAAAACAGATTTATCTGATTACTGTTAAATAACGAGTTATTTCTGGTGATGCTGAATGGTTATCTGGATTGGATAGCGTTTCATTTTGGAAAATATCTAACAGAGTAATTGATACCTAAATAAGGGGTTATTACTTAAGGAAATGTTTATGGGCTTTTAAATTTTTTTTGGCAATATTTAATTGTTGAGCGAGGGGAACTTTCCCCTTATGGAAAGGGGACTGTATACTTATGTCATTAGGTATTTTTGTTCACTTTTACTGGATCTTTGCTGACTAATAAGGAGAGCTGAAGATTTAGAAATGAATTTATAGAAAACGGGGTGATGTGTGGAATAAAGAGGTATTTGGTTGTATTTTAAGAGGCAATGGTAAATTGCTCATGTTGAATATACCTATTGGAGGATAAAGAGGGAAAATTTCTCTTCCTTCCTTCCCTCCCCCGCTCCCCCCTTGGGTTCTGTTCTCTCTAAATATGTTTCCTTTTTTAATATGTTTTTATATAAGCTCTTTGTACCTGTTTTAGATAAGCTATTTGTATCTGTTTAATATAATCTTTAATAAAATTGTGCTAAAAAAAAGAAATGAAGGCCCATTAATCATCTGCACCCACGCTCTCACACTACACCAATTCTTGTTGTAAAATGGAAATTCCAAATTACTTATAAGTGGCAACTTTAGAAAATCACAAGAACCATCAACCGCACTCAAAAAAT
>NW_015388875.1:10748-22600 GCF_001527695.2 Protobothrops mucrosquamatus
TAACCAAGCTGCTACTTACTTAAATTATGTCTTACTGAATTAAGAAAATAAAAAAGGAAGAAAATTATACCCAATAATACAATTGTTTTTATGAAATGTGTTATTTTGTATTTACATTTTTAATTTTCTTCACAAAGATATTTAAAAATGTCGGTATTTTCTGTATTGATTATGAATAGTTTTTGTCATTAAACATCTCAAAACAAAAACATTCAAAGGCCTGTGTTATACATGTACTGGCAGAGTTGCCAGACAGAAAACCTTGGAATATATAAATGCTAATTCTTTATCAAAGATGACAATGCATAAAGGGGGGGGGAAAGGAGGGGGAGGGATAAAGATATCTAAAACACAACTACTTCTACTTCTGGTTTGTTGCCATAACTCTTACTAACATCCTAGAGGAGATGTGACATGAGGTTATTTGCCAGCTCCCATCAAGTACTGATTTAGTATTAATATCCAATCGTTGTTTAAATAGGCCCGGGAGCCTGTAGTTCTTAAGATGTTGCTGAAACATTTTATTTATTCATTAGAGTTATACCATATTTCTCTTTCATTCTGAGCTGAAGGTGGTACACAAAGGACTCTCCTCTTATTTTCCCCACAACAATCTTGAAAGGTAGACTGGCCTGAGAATAAATGATTGGCTCAATGTCACCTACAGTTTCCATCCCTGGGTCTCTCCTGGGCCAGCAAGGATCCTGACCGCTACTCACAGCAAACAGACAATGGTTTAAGTATTTAACACCTAGCCCATACCTCTCTTAACGTCATAACCTTCCACAACATAGGTTGAAAGCCAATGTCACCCCACGCTCATTCAGCATCAAGTTGGAGAGAGCTGACCTATTCTATTTCTTTCATCCAATTTCTATCTAACGGTCAGCCCTGTGAGGCAGGCAAGGTCAACCCCACAAGCGTAACATGGATTCAAGTAATGCTCTTTACTGCTGTAGAGTAGAATAATAGAATCTTGCGAGACCATTTTGAGTTTCTCTCTGCCCCTGCTTGCACTAAACAAAAATCCAGGGGTTATTTTGAATTTCTTTCGTGTGTTTTCCTCTTTGTCGCGCTGAGTAATCTTTTCTGAAAGTTCCCCCTCCAACAGATTGCTCACTCCCTCCTCATTTCTAAGGCCAGCTTTCCATTCTTTCACAGTACAGGAACCATTTTTCACTGATAAATGAACACAATGACTTAGTGCTCTGGAAACTAACAGGAAAGTTCAAAGCGAGCCAGTCTTGCATTTTTGCGGGCTTAGAACAGAGGTGGGGAACTATGGCCCCTTTATGACTTGTGGACTTCAGCTCCCAGAATTCCTGAGCCAGCCATGGAATTCTGGGAGTTGAATTCCACGAGCCCTAAAAGGCCCATAATCCCCCTCCCTTGGCTTAGAACCACAAATGGAGATATATAAATATGCTTGCGTTATTTAATCAGATGAACATGGCACTGGCATGCCATGTAAGTGTGGGCACCCAGAACAATTAAGAAACTATCTACATAGCTTTGGGTGGAGCCTGATTCCTGAAGGCGTCCATATCGCTTAATGCAGTGGTTCTCAACCTTTTTAATGCCGCGACCCCAACCGGTCGTAAGTCGAGAACTAAACCGGTCGTAAGTCGAGGACTAAACCGGTCGTAAGTCGAGGACTACCCAACCGGTCGTAAGTCGAGGACTTTGCCTGCCCGGGAGCGCTGCGCATGCGTGTTTCCGCCCCCTGCTCCAGCCGAGGCGTAGCTGGCAAGCGGCAGAGACGGAGCAGGCCGACCACCAGCTGGCCCAGCCCAAGGGAGGTAAGGCACCCGCCGGAAAAGGGGAAAAAAAATGGCGGGGAAAAAAATGGCGGACAGCCTTGCTTGGCGACCCCCGTGAAATGGTCGATCGACCCCAAATGGGGTCCCAACCCACAGGTTGGCTTAATGGATGCCTTCAGAAAGTGCAGCCTTGAATGATTACCCAAATCTCACAATCTCTTTGTTTAAGCATAATGCAGTTTCTATTCAAAAAGGAGGGAGGGGGGGGTTTTCATTATGAAACTCTAACATAAGGAGCGAGATAGAGGTGGAATCGCCACGAAGTTTCATGGACGAGATCCTGGCTGGCTGGAAGGAGTCCAAGCCTTAGTATCTCCAGTTTGAAAAGGATCTGGGGAGCAAAGGATGGGAAACACCCTTCTCAGAAAACCCATCCCGGTGCGCTTCAGATACTGGAGTGTTATACGTATCAGTGCTATTGCTATTGCTACCATTCCCCAAACTTCCTGGCCAGCAGAGATAATGGCCATACCAGGTGGGAAATCAGGGAGATTGCAATCTCAATGTCTGAGAAAGGTTGGCATGGACCACACTGAATAGTGCAATATAAGCTATCCCAGTGTTTTTCAAGCTTGGCAACTTGAAGAGATGCGGACTTCAACTCCCAGAATTCCCCAGCCAGCAAAACGGAAGAGTCTTGACATCCGCATCTCTTTGCTGGCTGGGGAATTCTGGAAATCCGTGTGTCTTAAAAGTGGTCTTGGTTGAGAAACACTGAGTCGCTGAATTAACAGAGAAGCTGCAGGAAGTTCCTACTTGGTGAATATATTGAGGATGCTGCTCCACAGAGCTATTATTATGGTTCTGCTCTCTTTTCATTACTACCGTAGTTGGCAACGATGGGAGCTTCCCAGCAATCATCGCTGCAAAGAAATCCAAGCCCCGTTTCCCTTTTGAGAGGCTGTGGACAGCAGATCCCTGACCAGAATGTAAAATTTCTGAGCTGGATGCAAAAGGTAGAAGGGCAGGATTGGCATTAACAGCCTGACACGCGCCCTATTCCTCCTCTGCAGCTTCCCCAACAGGTTACATACTGCAGCAGCCATTTCCATGGTTACCCGAAGCAGAGAATTCAGAAATGTAGGGCTGCTCCTCATTAGAAAACCATGTATTTTATTTTCCCCACTGTGGATCAAGGAGAGTAGAATGGCAAAACAATGAAGGCAGGAGAATTAACAAGCTCGGCGCATTGTTAGAGAAACACAGCATGGCAATTTTGTAAAGACTGGTCGCAATGGGGTCACTCAGGGAAAGGAACAGGCAAGGGGTCTGGTGTCGCTCACCTGTGCCAAGGCCAGAAAGACAAAGTAAAAATAAGATGCAAGACACACACACACACACACACACACACACCTCCAAGTCCTATTAGCAACCTCTTCTAAGTCAGAATAGGGCAAGGACCTAAAGAGGAATAAGCAATAGCAATAGCATTTAGACTTATACACCGCTTCATGGTGTTTTACAGCCCCCTCTAAGCAATCTACAGAGTCAGCCTATTGCCCCCCAACAATCTGGGTCCTCATTTTACCAACCTCGGAAGGATGGAAGGCTGAGTCAACCTTGAGCTGGTCAAGATCGAACTGCTGGCTGTCGGCAGAGTTAGTCTGCCACTCTGCATTCTAACCACTGCACTACCATGGCAGATAATATTATGCTCTCCTTCGGAGAACAAACTGGGAATCAGGGCTGGCAAAGCCATCATTTTAGTTTAACCCTCCACATTTTTAAATAAAAGCAAAAGCTTCTTTTTGCAGATGAACCCCAATCCATGCCCCAGAAGCCCTTCCTTCAGATTGTAGGAGCTGTGGTGGCGCAGTGGTTAGAATGCAGTATTGCAGGCTAATTCACTGCTCACTGTCAGCAGTTCGATCCTGACCGGCTCAAGACTGACTCAGCCTTCCATCCTTCCGAGGTCGGTAAAATGAAAACCGAGATTGTTGGGGGCAATCTGCTGACTCTGTATCTATAAACTGCTGTAAAGCACTATGAAGCAGTATATAAGTCTAAGTGCTATTCTACTGTGAGAGCAAAGTTGGATAAACATACACAAAACCCACAACTGTAGTGTTCCATTCCTGGAAATCTAAAGGCCAACTGCTTCCCTGCCCAGTGTTGAGAGATACATGCAGACAGTCCTCAACTTACAACTGTAATTGAGCCTGCAGTTGTGGTAGTAAGTTGTGACCGCTGAAAACAGGTCACCACACGGTCACACCCAATTTTATGACTTTTTTGCAGCAGCTGTAAAGCAAATGCTCTTAAGTGAACTCATGGTTTGCTATACCGCATTTTTTTGGGGGGCGGTGTCAAAATACAGAAGTAAACACCAGTTTCCACCAAAAATGTGGTAAACTGCAGTCACGTGAACATAGGATGCTGCAAACATCTGTAAATACAGGACAGTTGCCAAGTGCCCCAAAGGCAGTCATGTGACAAGGGCGCGTGAGTGCCGTAACTTCGAATCTGGGTTATAAGTAGCTTTTTCGGATGCCTCGTAACTTCAAACAGTCACTATGCAGCAGTTGTAAATTGAGGACGACCTTTATTTTGGTTTAAGACCCAGCTGCAACACTGCCATATATAGAGAGACACCCGGCAAAGTAACTCTCATTCAGGAGGAAGCCTTTGCCATCTTAGCCAAGTATTTCTTGTGCTTTTAATTCTTTCTGGCATTACTGCTCATTTTTTGATAGGATTCCCAAAGAAAGGAGAAGGATGCTAGCAGCCACAAAGAAAGGCAGGGGAAGAGAATGTAAGGTTCGGGATCATATGCAGGTATTAATTAATCAATGTTATACATTGATAACTACGGTGCTGCAATGGGTGCTGCAATGGTCACCATGAAGTTTCCGGATGGAATTCGAAGTGCTGGTTTGGACTTAAAATACCCTAAGGCTTGGCACTGACAGGACTACCCTCTCCACACAGAAGCAGCCACTGAACGCATCCAGTATGGAGTTGCTGCCAAACTTCCCCCAGACAGATGGGGCAAAGGGGCAGTCTTCTTTGGCGGCAGTCTTCATATTACGTAACAGCCTCTGGACATTAGGTTGGCACCGTCACTATTGGCTTTCTAGAAATTATTAAGACAGAATGTTTGAGAGGGCTTTAGGGTGTAAATAATCCCCATTGCCCTGAGTGTTTTTCTTTTCTTGATTTTTTTAGGTGTTCAAACCCAAGAGATTATTTTTCAAAGAGGCCCTCTCATCTACTAACTTCTGGTTTCTTGCTAATCTTCCTTCAAGTTAGCAGTATGTTGAGGAGAGAAGAGAGTGCTGTTTATTAAACTGAACACAGAGTAACAGAGTTGGAAAAGACCTTGGAGATCTTCTAGTCTGACCCCCTGCTCAAGCAGGAGACCATATACCAGTGATGGCGAACCTTTTAGAGACCGAGTGCCCAAACTGCAACCCAAAACCCATTTATGCATCGTCGGGTGCCAGGTGGGTGTGGCCCATTGGGTGGGCATGGCTGCGGTGGTAACAGCAGACTGGGTGGGACTAAAAAGTTCAATCAATCAATTCCAACTTTGCAAGATCTTTTTTTTTCCCGCGAGAAGTTTAAATTGACTGATTGATTGAACCTTTTTTTTTTTGTACACGGCAGCTGAGGCCTAAAGCGAAAAGATTTTATAAAACCCAGCTGAAGGCTTAGGACTGGGCGACGGCATGCGTGCCCACAGAGAGGGCTCTGAGTGCCGCCTCTGGCACCCGTGCCATAGGTTCGCCACCACTGCCATATACCATTTAAGACAAATGGCTGTCCAATCCTGTTCTTAAAGACCTCCAGTGATGGAGCACCCACAACCTCTGGAGGTGAGCCTCTCCACTGATTAATTGTTTTCACTCAAAGGAAATTTCTTCTTAGTTTTAGGTTGGATCTCTCTTCAATAAGCTTCCAGCCGTTACTTCTTGTCTTGCCCTCAGGTGCATTCGAGAATAGACCCCCTCTTCTTTGTGGCCGCCCCTCAAGTACTGGAAGACTGCTAGGAGGACCCTAGTCCTTCTCTTGGTTAGACTAGAATTTTTTACAGATCTACTGCAAATCTTTCAGATATGTGTTAGTAAATGTCTGGGATGGGAGCACAATTGTCCTGTTGTATAGAAATGCAGGAAATTGGCCACAGTAGTTAAGGTGCCTCTCAAGGAAGTTTGTCCTCCCACAGATGACTCTTTTAGAACTCTGAGATTTTTTCAGGCACTACCATGACCTTACAGCATCCCACAAGGCTCATACCACTGGCCTCAAGCTTCAAACCTTATGACTGAGCAGTACAGCCTGTACCACCATCTTTTATCTCACATTGTATGTGAACTCATGACTTTTTGATGCTCTAGCTCAATGTTAGTATCTTGTACATGTCTTCTGACTAGAAGGCCCAAAATTTCCATTCAAGCTAGGGTCATCAGTCTAGGGAAAGCTCAACTAGCTTGAGGCTTCCTTGAATCAAATGTTCCCCAAGTATCGTGGACAGGAAGTCATCACATAAAGGTTTAGAACCCATTTCTACAGGACAAGCAGAGGCAGATCCTGGGAGGCGGAGTCAAGAGGGGAATCAGCCTGGAGTCCTTACATTGCCACAAGTGATCCAAGTCCAATCCCCTCTTGAATTCTGTTGACTTTTATCTAGTGTCAAGTTTATGCTGACAGTTGACTAAATTCTTGTGTATAAATGTGAGCAATAAATCTTAACTGGAACGTAACATGTGGTCCTGATTCTTCGAGCCTGACAATTTCTGAGCTCCATGTACATACAGAATAGGGAGAAAATAGGTGCAAGCAGTATCCAACTTCACTCAGTAGAATAAGTTGCATAACTCTGATTACGTCCAGCTTATTTGCTGCAACATTCACCGGTGGTTCATTTTCAGTTTTGCACGCTGAGTTCCAAAAAAAGAGCGCAGATATGCTGGTCTCACCATATCATTATAAACTTAGATCAGCAGCCCAGGACCTGCATTTATGCCAAACACACATGGGCTGTCCTACAAAGGTCAAATTCGTTCACACCAAAGAAAAAGAGGCACATACTACTTTTAAAAAAAAAAAAACAGGCAGAGGCATCCAAATTTACCACCACCCACTCTCCTTCTAAAATGAAGTAACTGTCAAAGAGAGAAAGAGGAAGTGAATGCACACCTAAAACTTGGGTGTTTTGAAATGGGTTTAGAATATAATGCTGGGGAGGGATCCTTTAGTTGGCAAGGATCTACAATGACCTTTTGGGGGGGGGCGGGGATGAGATGAAAGATTGCAGTACAAAGGGAAATAGTAGCTTCCAGGGCTGGGATTTCCCTCTCCTTAAAAAAAATAAATAAATAGGGGAAGCTCTGGGTTTTTTTTTTTTTAAAGTATTATCATACCTATTGTGAGATTTGTGATACTGTTTTTATATATTTCCTCCATCAACACTGTAGGATGGCCTTAGTCTCACAAGCTGTCTCTCTACCATAATGAATCATCAAAGATTTTGCTAATCAGGGCGGCAAAAGTTAACAAAGTGCAACAACATATGACTGTCAACACTAAAACAGTTATGCTCCTAAGCCATTTGTAGTTTTAACCAATGCTTATGATTAAAATCTTGTTGCCGATTTCCTCTTGGTAGACTTTCGTATTATTCAGTGGCGTTCAATGCTAATCCATCAATTCATCGAATAAAGAAGCTCTAGATCATACGTGCGTAACAATATTTGTCGTCTCCAATTTACACGAAACTTGTAAAATTTTTATGAAGGGTTTGGTATATCCATCAGAAAAGATAAATTTTGTTATAACTGAAACCTAAAACCAAACGTTTGTTCCTTTACTCAGGAAACAATCGACACACGAATGTAGTGAGAACTGTATTTAACGGTGGGAACTATAAGACCCTGCCGTATTTCGAAGACTGGATAGTAGTTAAGCTAAGGAACAGCTTTCCATCTTCCAAGACAACATTCAGAAGGAAAAGAGAAGCCAGAGAGAGGTATGGAATTTGATACAGTTTTTGTAATTGCCTCATTCTGTAAAGGATGGTAACTGATCCTTCGATTTTTGCCTGCTCCCCCACTTCATCCCAAGGGCACAGGAATCACAAGTTTGGTATTGGGGGTTTAGATGGCTATTTTTTTGTCTCAGTGTGTTAGGCTATCGGGTGCAGAATATGGACAGGTTTGCCTTGCCTGAGTAGTTGGAGTGAGTGATCCTAATTTTAAAGGAGAGCATTTGTAGCTCAGGGTTGAAATGAGGGGTCCTTGGGGCTCTCTGAGCTTGGTTGTTGATGTTACCCGGTGGGGTAATGAAATGTCTGCAAGAAAACAACCAAGCTCAGAGAGCACCAAGGACACACACACCCATCCTAATTTTATATTTGTGGCAGAAAGAGTGATCCGGGTTTTAGACAGCAGACCTTGCAACTTTTTCCAATTCCTGTGTGTGTTCCTCTGCTCAAGGAGCAAAAGCAGAATCAGAGGAACAGGAGGAGATAAATAATAAATAATAATGATAAAGTTGGAAGGGACCTTGGAGGTCATCTAGTCCAACCTCCTGCTCAGGCAGGAAACCCTATACCATTTCGGACAAATGGCTGTCCAGTCTCTTCTTAAAAACTTCCAGTGTTGGAGCATTCACCGCTTCTGGAGGCAGGTTGTTCCACTGGTTAATTGTTCTAACTGTCAGGGAGTTTCTCCTTAGTTCTAGATTGCTTCTCTCCTTGATTAGTTTCTATCTGTTGCTTCTTGCCCTGCCTTCAGGCGCTTTGGAGAATAGCTTGACTCCCTCTTCTTTGTGGCAGCCCCTGAGATATTGGAACACTGCTATCATGTCCCCCCTCGTCCTTCTCTTCGTTAAACTGTAAGAAGAATGTCAGACCAGCAACCTTCTTTTAAATACAGAGATGTTTTATGCTTAATTTCCATTTGACAAGGAACAGAAGAGGCAAAGGGCCATACTCTTGACCTGCAGAATCATGTTTTTTAGAATGGACTAACAGAGGCTTTTGCTGCTTTTGTTTAATTTGGATTGGGAATCTGCCAACTACTGCAAATTATTCAATTCGGGATCTCCACTTCTATATCATGCTGAAAAGCAACAGTCTGGAGAATGAGAATGTTAATCTATATCCGTGCTCCTCAACCTTGATGTTTGGGCCAACTCTCAGGATTCTCCAGTGAGCACCTTCTGGTCTTAAAGTCACCAAGTTTGAGAAACACTGATCTAAATGACAAATTTCGGATAGCAAAGAAAAGAGTTTCCTATGCTTAAGAACCGACAAGCGAGGTTTAATTCTCCAAATATATCTGCCATGCTTGATTTCATCACTAAGAACCAAAATTGAATTTATTATTGTCTTTAAAATATTGGCATCCTTCTTCTGGAGGGTCCCTTACGGGGGTCACTACAATCATACAAATCTTAGAATGAGCACAGAATGGGGTGTTAGGAGAGCACAGTTCAGTATAAGGACCTCTGGGGAAAATAATTGTTAAAACATCCAAACTTGCAAACAAAGAAGCATATAAGGAGAGAGAATTCATACATGGTCCTGTCTGTCTCACTTCGACTTACAAGAGACAGGGACACCTGAGAGAATGGCACAGATTTCTACTGGGCATTTCAGTAAACATCTGATGGATCTTTCTAAATAGACTGCAGCCTAAAACATACAACAAACCACAACTGTCTCACCACATGTGCTCTGCAAGAGCTCTTTCGCTCATAAGTCATCGAAAGATGAATAAACACACACAAACTAAAAGGGCAAAGCAAGAAATTCAATTTTCTTACTTGCATTCTCTCCATACAATTCCCAAGAATTTGTAAGGGATCAACTAAGGCAGCGGTTCTCAACCTATGGGTCACGACCCCATTTGGGGTTGATCGACCATTTCACGGGGTCGCCAAGCAAGGCTGCCCGCCATTTTTTTCCCCTTTTCCGGCGGGTGCCTTACCTCCCTTGGGCTGGGCCAGCTGGTGGTCGGCCTGCTCCGTCTCTGCCGCTTGCCAGCTACGCCTCGGCTGGCGCAGGGGGTGGAACCACGCATGCGCGGCGCTCCCAGGCAGGGAAAGTCCTCGACTTACGACCGGTTGGGTAGTCCTCAACTTACGACCGGTTTAGTCCTCGACTTACGACCGGTTTAGTCCTCGACTTACGACCGGTTTAGTCCTCGACTTACGACCGGTTGGGGGTCGCGGCATTAAAAAGGTTGAGAACCACTGAACTAAGGGGAAATGCTTTCCACTGCACCAGTGCAGTAGAACAGTTTTCATGAATTGAATTGAATTGAACTGAATTGAACTGAGTTGAGTTGAGTTGAACACCTTATTTGGCCAAGTTTGATTAGACACACAGGCAATTTGTGTCTGATGCAGAAGCTCTCAGTGTACGTGCAAAGCAACAGAATAATGATAACCATCATCATCATAATGCCAATAAGAGGGGAAATAAAGAAGAAAATCTATAATTTTCTTTAATCTGTATCACTGGGAATTCTGGGAGTTGTAATTGTAATCCTAGTAAGTCTGAGGAACACCTGGGGAGGATTTTTTTTAACCCCTTAAATCAAGGACAATATAATCATTATAGACAGCCTGGCATCTGTCGAGATAGGGAACAAACAAACAAAAATCCATTTATACTTCACAATACTTAATACAGAAATAGTATTTTTAGGGCTTCCAGGCTCAATAAGGAGCCAATCCACTTCTCGCTGGAAAAGTGAAACGGCAACTTCATTGCAATTCAGCTTTTTCTTTACAGGTAGTCCTCGACTTACGACCACAATTGAGCCCCAATTTTCTGTTGTTAAGTGAGACACTTAAGTGTGTTTTGCTCCATTTTGCAACATTTCTTGCCTCAGTTGTTAGGTGAATCACTGCGGTTGTTAAGTTAGTAACCCGGTTTAAGTGAATCTGGTTTCCCAATTGACTTCGCTTGTCAGAAAGTCGTAAAAGGGGATCACATGACCCCGGGACACTGCAACCATCATAAATGTGAACCAGTTGCCAAGCATCTGAAATTTGGTCGCGTGACCATGGGGATGCTGCAAAAGTTGTAATTGTGAAACACGGTCATAAGTCATTTTTTTCAGTGCTAAATTTAACTTTGAACGGTCACTAAATGAACTGTTGTAATTCGAGGACTACCTGTACTAGCTGAGCCCTAAATAGCATCAGAGGCAACGGGCGTTAATCCCTTTAGATTACACGTTTTATTAAGAGCATAAAATGGCCATGCGCAACTATTAAGCTCTGATTGGTGCTGGGGGAAGAATCCAAGGTTAAATTCAGTTTTTAATCTACAAAATGCCCTTTAGGCTACAGGCCACATTGAAAGGAATCTTGGATGGAATCCAGATACATCAGGGGAATGTGTAGCATGAGCCCAGGTCAGGGGTCCCCAACCCCCGGTCCGTGGACCAGTACCGGGCTGCGGCATATCAGCAAGTGGTCCGCACAAACAAGCAAAGCCCCATCCTTGAGATGCAGGTAACACACAAAACCACGCACTCTCCGATCCGCGGAAAAACCTCTTTCCATGGAACCGGTCCCTGGTGCCCAAAAGGTTGGGGACTTCTGGCCTAGGCAATATCAAGGTCAGGCAAAATCCCATGAATTTGATTTTTGGAAAGGAATCAGGATTGTTGGGCTGGTCATCAGCAGAGAGCAATCCTTCAAAGTCTTATCTCAATGTTCTTTCCCTTTTATGTCTACTGTACAGGTGCATAATGAAGCCCCAACTGTACTCCATCGTTATTTTATTGCTTGCCAGAATTAACTATGTGCAAAACACAAAAAGGCCCAACGATAACCAAGATGATAATGTTGTTACTACCAAGAACAACAACAACAACAACCCCTCCGTTGCTCAATCCCCTGCGGACAAGGTCACATCTGTTACCCATGCTCCCAATGACCACAAAACCTCTGCTCCTGAAACCACTGATGACAATGTCACGTCTGTTACCACCAAAGCCAGCAAGGGCAACGCCAACTCTGTTACCACCAAAGCCAGCACGGGCAACGCCACCTCTGTTACCACCAAAGCCAACA